>NC_041012.1:29444025-29744025 GCF_004193775.1 Glycine soja | reverse complement strand
ACACAACCTTAGACTTTTTGAACCTTGACCTATAAAAAAGAATCCTCATTCCTTCCCCGAAGCAAAGGACGGCGGAATCTCCTCAAGGGAGAGCGAATAGAATGCTAAAACCCGATTTCCCAAAGAAAGGGATGGGAAAGGAGAAGTGAAAAGAAAGAAAAGGAAGAAATGGAAAGAAAGGAAAAGAAAAAAGATGAATATAAAGAAAAGAACAAAAAAGAAGAGGAAACATTCCCAGTCGAAGGTCGAAGGGAAGTGAAAAGGGAAAAGAAGCAATTCTCGATTAATGAAAGAAAGAGGACAGAAATTCTTCAAGCCAGATTGCCACTCAAAATCATTCTCGACTGGCAATATCCCACCCCACATAAACAAAGAGGAAAAGACGAAAACACCCAGCTTCCTCTCCAAAAACACCACCCTCGAGAAAATCCTATTGGTCCGTGATCGTACGTTTGATCTTTGATTTGATAGGAAGTCGTGTGCAAAATAGAGTCATGGTGCAGTTATGGTTTGGGAATAGGATAAAACACTTGCCTTGTGAGTTTTATACACTATGAGTGATTTATTTTCCGCTTAGCCCGATGTTTCCCCTGCATGTTCATTTAAAAGCTAAAAGTTGACATCCTACCCTTCATTCTCGATTACAAGGAAGATTACCCTTAGCACAAGTATATTGTTTCTCTAAGATATGGTGCTCTCGCGAATAATTTATTTTTCTTTGCAAAAAGCATGTTTGCTTTTGTAGGTGGAAAGACCCGGTGGATTGTTCGGTCCTGCCGACCACCCTTTTTCGTTCATGTGTCCTCCACCTTCGAGTTTGGAGCCATGCGTAGTGATTGCTTAGTGCAATTCTCCATTCTCAATCTTTTTCGGAGCCCCATGAATTGCGTTTTCGTTCATGTGTCCTCCACCTTCGAGTTTGGAGCTATGCGTAGTGATTGCTTAGTGCAATTCTTCATTCTCAATCTTTTTCGGAGCCCCATGAATTGCGTTTTCGTTCATCTGTCCTCCACCTTCGAGTTTGGAGCTATGCGTAGTGATTGCTTAGTGCAATTCTCCATTCTCACCCTTTTTCCGGAGCCCCATGAATTGCGTTTACGTTCATGTGTCCTCCACCTTCGAGTTTGGAGCTATGCGTAGTGATTGCTTAGTGCAATTCTCCATTCTCAATCTTTTCGGAGACCCATGAATTGCGTTTTCGTTCATGTGTCCTCCACCTTCGAGTTTGGAGCTATGCGTAGTGATTGCTTAGTGCAATTCTCCATTCTCAATCTTTTCGGAGCCCCATGAATTGCGTTTCCGTTCATGTGTCCTCCACCTTCGAGTTTGGAGCTATGCGTAGTGATTGCTTAGTGCAATTCTCCATTCTCACCCTTTTTCGGAGTCCCATGAATTGTGTTTTCGTTCATGTGTCCTCCACCTTCAAGTTTGGAGCTATGCGTAGTGATTGCTTAGTGCAATTCTCCATTCTCACCCTTTTTCGGAGCCCCATGAATTGCGTTTTCGTTCATGTGTCCTCCACCTTTGAGTTTGGAGCCATGCGTAGTGATTGCTTAGTGCAATTCTCCATTCTCAATCTTTTTCGGAGCCCCATGAATTGCGTTTTCGTTTATGTGTCCTCCACCTTCGAGTTTGAGCCATGCGTAGTGATTGCTTAGTGCAATTCTCCATTCTCACCCTTTTTCGGAGCCCCATGAATTGCGTTTTCGTTCATGTGTCCTCCACCTTCGAGTTTGGAGCTATGCGTAGTGATTGCTTAGTGCAATTCTCCATTCTCAATCTTTTAAGAGCCCCGTGAATTGCGTTTTCGTTCATGTGTCCTCCACCTTCGAGTTTGGAGCTATGCGTAGTAATTGCTTAGTGCAATTCTCCATTCTCACCCTTTTTCGGAGTCCCATGAATTGCGTTTTCGTTCATGTGTCCTCCACCTTCGAGTTTGGAGCTATGCGTAGTGATTGCTTAGTGTAATTCTCCATTCTCAATCTTTTCGGAGCCCCAAGAATTGCGTTTTCGTTCATGTGTCCTCCACCTTCGAGTTTGGAGCTATGCGTAGCGATTGCTTAGTGCAATTCTCCATTCTCACCCTTTTTCGGAGCCCCATGAATTGCGTTTTCGTTCATGTGTCCTCCACCTTCGAGTTTGTAGCCATGCGTAGTGATTGCTTAGTGCAATTCTCCATTCTCAATCTTTTTCGGAGCCCCATGAATTGCGTTTTCGTTTATGTGTCCTCCACCTTCGAGTTTGGAGCCATGCGTAGTGATTGCTTAGTGCAATTCTCCATTCTCAATCTTTTTCGGAGCCCCATGAATTGCGTTTTCATTCATGTGTCCTCCACCTTCGAGTTTGGAGCTATGCGTAGTGATTGCTTAGTGCAATTCTCCATTCTCAATCTTTTCGGAGCCCCATGAATTGCGTTTTCGTTCATGTGTCCTCCACCTTCGAGTTTGGAGCTATGCGTAGTGATTGCTTAGTGCAATTCTCCATTCTCAATCTTTTTCGGAGCCCCATGAATTGCGTTTTCGTTCATGCGTCCTCCACCCATGAGTTTGGAGCCATGCGTAGTGATGGCTTAGTGCAATTCTCCATTCTCAATCCTTTTTCGGAGCCCATGAATTGCGTTTTCGTTCATGTGTCCTCCACCCACGATTTTGGAGCCATGCGTAGTGATTGCTTAGTGCAATTCTCCATTCTCAACCCTTTTGTCGGAGCCCCATGAATTGCATTTTCGTTCATGCGTCCTCCACCCAAGAGTTTGGAGCTATGCTTCATGATTGACTAGTGAGGACCCTCTAGTGCAATCATCCATTCTCCAGAGTTTTTCATCGTCAAGGGTGGATCCTCTTGACTGGGAAATGTGATCGTTGATATGTTCCCGATTGTTTCCTTTCCCAAATGTGTATATGTATAGTTTGTTGTTCTTGTTGTTGTTTCTATTTTGTTTTGTGTTGTGCAGAAAAGAAGAAGGAGTAGAGACGAGAGTCGTCATCTCGGAAAGGGCAGGACGGACGAAATCAGTGTCTTATCTTTGCTTTCCTCTTATCTCCGATAAAAGGTAAGTAAAGAGGGGCAACTGTCATACCCTAATTTCGTCCGGGGATTATTACTTGTTGACATGCAACCTTTGGTTAGCCGCTTTGAGATACTTGGCATCCTTTGTTGCACAATAAATGAAGTCCCGAGACGTGTCAGAAATCAAAAGGAAGCAGGCTAGCGCAATCCGTGAAATTCCGTGATGTGGCGGAAATCGAAAAGAGGCGTTTTTGCGTAATCCGTGAGTTTCCGTAACTGCTTCGAAAGCTAAAAAAGAGTAAATATATATTCCGTAAGGATTCATAACCTTGCGGAAGGAAAATAAGTATCGTTACGAAATTCGTAAAGTTTCGTAACGTTACGAAAAAAGAATTACCAAAAAAATAGAAGGGGGGTGCATTTAGTAAAAAAGGGGGTACAAATAGCAATCTGGCCCACTTGGGCCTTCCAAATCCTTCCTCCAGAAGGATGTTGCTTCTAGAGGAAGCAACCTTGCTCGCCTGGGCGAGCTGGGTGGCAAGCTCCTCCCCTATTTTGCTATAAATAGGGGGAGGAGTGGAGAAGAAAAGGGTTCAACCTTCTTGGCACTTCTCCCTCTCTCGAAATTGCTGAGAAAAATTATTTCCGTGAAGAAAATCCAAGCCGAGGCGCTCCCGTAACGTTTTCGTGAGTAATTACGCGAAGATTCTCGACCGTTCTTCAACATTCATCGTTCGTTCTTCGTTTTCTTCAGTCTTCAACGGGTAAGTACCTCAAACCGAGCTTTTCAATTCATTCTATGTACCCGTGGTGGTCTGCATTTTGTTTCATGTATTTTTATTCTCGTTTTCATTTGCTTTTTATACCCCCTTTTGACGTGCTTAACCCATTTATTTAAGTCATTTCTCGCTTAATCTAAAAATAAAATAAATTTCCACCGATCATTTGAATTGTAGTATTCGTTAATTTCTATTAAAATGAATTCCGACCATTCGGTCGTGCCGTAACCACGTTGGAAATCAAAAAAGAGGTAAAATAATAATATAATAATAAAAAAAATACCTTTTAGTAAAATAAAGCAAAAAATCAATCGGACATTTTCTCTTTGGGATTTCTCATTCTTAATTGAATTGACTAATAACTAAAGTGAAACTAAGGCTAAAATCAATTCGCCTAGTCAAGCTCGTTCACAAAAATAGGGTTTTGAAAGTTTATCATTTCAATTTCTTACAAGTAAAATGGATCATTTTTAAGGTCCAACGCCTTAAAATGATCACTTTTCAAAGTAAAAATCACTTGATTCACGCATAAGAAAGAACTACGTAGGTCTGATTTCCTCTTCGATGGAGGGTACGTAGGAGCAAAAGCCCCGCTTTTGTCGACCTCAAAAAAATAAAAAGAAATAAATGTTAAGGTAATACAATTTCCACAATTCTAAAAATAGGCTGTTGTCCTTTGAGACAAACGTGAGAGGTGCTAATACCTTCCTCAAACGTAAATACAACTCTCGAACTTAGAATTTTCATTTTGACCGGTTTCCTTCGGTTTTTCCGACGTTTTCCACAAATAAACGTTGGTGGCGACTCCGCGCATCTTTCCTTCTTTGGAAAGTGCACCTGTGAGCCTCGCCTTCGCTCGCCCGCAAAAGGACACGTTGCGACAGTATCTTTCTCTATTGATCATCTTCTGCTTCCACTTCCTCAAACTCACAAAAGTTATCCTCTGGTTCAAGTGTTGGTTTAGTTACTAGCTATTGTTTGTCATCCTCCACCACTTTCTCTTTCTTCTCCTCCTCCATGGTTTCCTTTCTTCCTTGGGTCATCACAACCTTGCATTCTTCTTTCAGATTCTGCTCAGTGTTAGCTCCAAAGCTACTAGAAGATTTCTCTACAAGCTCTTTGGCCAGTTGCCCTACCTGGACTTCTAGATTCTTGATGGCTAACTTTGTGCTCTTATGATTGGACAATGACACCTACATAAACTGAGCAAGAGTTTCTTCCAGCTTTGTTGTCCTCTCGTATAGGCTAGGCCCTTGTTGTTGTGTCCTGTTTAATGGCCCTCCCTGGTCCTTATTGAACTAGTTGTCAGGATGAGCTCTCCATTGATTTTGTTGTTGGTAAGATTGGTCTTGTTGAAATCCAGAATATCCATCTATGGAAGCAATGCCTTCCAAGGTTATTTTGATGATGCCAAAGAATCAAGAGTTAAGCAAAGTTTCAAGCAAAGATTCAAGAATCAAGTTTCAAGATTCAAGATTCAAGATTCAAGATTCAAGAATCAAGTTTCAAGAATCAAGAATCAAGACTCAAGATTCAAGAATCAAGAGAAGAATCAATCAAGATAAGTATTAAAAAGTTTTTTCAAAACATTGAGTAGCACATGAAGTTTTCACAAAATCATTACCAAAGAGTTTTACTCTCTGGTAATCGATTACCATATTATAGTTATCGATTACCAGTGGTTTTAAAACGTTAAGATTTTCAAAATTCAAAATGAAGAGTCACATTTGTTTATGGTAATCGATTACCAATGACTGTTTTCGAAAAATTCATTTCCAAAAGTCACATTTCTTCAAGTGACTTATTTCTGAAGATTCTTTCAAAAGTCATATCTTTTTTAAGTGATTAGTTTTAAAGGAATTGCCAAGAGTTACCAGTTTTGACTTGAGTCATCAAGAAACTATAAATATGTGACCTTGGCATAAAACAATGAAATTCATCTCAATCATTTCTTTCAATCATCTTTCAATATTTTCTTTCATCTCTTTCAACTGTTTTTCTGTTTCATCTTCTCTTCATCTTTCTAAAAGTTTTTGTTCAAAACTTTCTCTTCCAAGAAAAGTTCTTTGTTCAAAAACTTGTGCTATTCATCTTTTTCATTCCCTTCTCCCTTTGCCAAAAAGAATTCGCCAAGGACTAACCGCCTAAATTCTTTTTGTGTCTCTCTTCTCCCTTTTCCAAAAGAACAAAGGACTAACCACCTGAATTCTTTGGTGTCTCCCTTCTCCCTTGTCAAAGAATTCAAAACAACACAGTCTGAGAATTATTTGATTCTTCCCTTTCCCATATACAAAAGATTTCAAGGGACTAACCGCTTGAGAATTCTTTTGTATCCCCATTTACAAAGAATCAAAGGTTTAACCGCCTGAGATCTTTGTCTTAACACATTGGAGGGTACATCCTTTGTGGTACAAGTAGAGGGTACATCTACTTGGGTTTGACTGAGAACAAGAGAGGGTACATCTCTTGTGGATCAGTTCTAGTGGAGGGTACATCCACTAGGGTTTCAAAGAGAGCAAGGGAGGGTACATCCCTTGTGGATCTTTGCTTGTAAAAGGATTTTTACAAGGTTGAAAGAAATCTCAAGGACCGCAGGTCGCTTGGGGACTGGATGTAGACACGGGTTGTTGCTGAACCAGTATAAAAACTCTTGTGTGTTTGTCTCCTTCTTCCCGACTCTTTTGATTTCCACTTTGCATTTAATTTCCGCTTTTACTTTCTGTTAAGTTTCTCTTCTACTCCTTATTCTCTTAACAACATAAGTAAAAGCCTTAGAAGAGTAAATTTTTAATTAGTAAAGGTTTATGAATAATTAATTCAACCCCTCTTCTTAATTATTTTGAGGCCACTCGATCCAACACCACCTGCATTAAAATTTTCCTAGGCTGGTTTCCCATGTAGTTAATTTCATGAGTTGTTTCTTCATTAGGAACACACAAGCCTGAATCATGAGCTCCACCACATATATTACAACCTGCAACCTGCAAAACAGCAGATAGTCAATGTTGACTAGAATGCAATTGAGTTGGCAACTTACTAAGTGTTTCTGTTAAAGCTTCAAGTTGCTTGGACAACAACTTATTTTCGGCCAACAATGTGTCCTGTGATGACAACTTCAATAAGCTCTTCTTGGTAGGGATATGTGTTGGACAAGTGGCCTCAGATATCTTAAGAAGGGGGGGGGGGGTTAAATTAAGATATCACAAACTATTCCCCAATTAAAAATTATACTTTGATTTTAACCCAAGTCCCAAGATTCCTTTTAAAATGAATTCCTAAATAATAATTCAAATTGAACTTACTGAATAAAAACAATAAGCAACAATAAATAAAAGAGTTTAAGGGAAGAAAAAGTGCAAACATAGGTTTTATACTGGTTTGGCAAAGTCCGTTGCCTACGTCCAGTCCCCAAGAGATCCACTTGGGAGTTCCACTATCTCACAAATCCTTTACACCTTCTGAAACACACAAGGACAACCCTTCCTTTGTGCTCAGATGCTTTACATCAAGAGAGTCACAGTCTCTTAGACCTTTTTTAGAAGTAAGAAGAAGAAGAAGAAATGATCTCTCTTGAAAGAGACAGATGTTACAATGAAGCCCTCAATTCCTTATTGAATAACACAAGTGTTTGGCCAAGGAATTTTTGAAGATAAGAGATTTTTGTTTGAGAGGATTATGTCTTTTGTGAATAGTGAAAACTCTAAATAAAATTCGTGCCCAAGTCACCTATTTAAATGCCTTTGATGGCCATTCAAGAATCCAATGAAAAGTTGTGATTGTTGGTAGATTTTCTCGAAAATCCTCTCGGGTAATCGATTATAGCATTGGCGTAATTGATTACACAGTTAATTTTATTCAAAATTCAAATGTCTAACGTTCAAAGCTCTGGTAATCGATTACATATGATGTGTAATCGATTACACACTTACAAAACCATTTTTAACCGTTTTAAAGCATTGGTAATTGATTACATAGTTTTGGTAATCAATTACAGCTTTGAAAACTTTGAAAACATTTCCAAAAAGCTTTGTGCCACTGGTAATTGATTACAACCTCTAGTAATCGATTACCAGAGAGTAAAATGCTTGGAAAAGTTTTTTGTTAAGATAGAAACTCACTTGACCAATCATTTGTGCTTTTCAAAAACTTTTCTAAGAGTCTTTCTTAATTCTTATCTTGAGATCTTTGCTTTGCTTGAAATCTTGCTTTCTTCATCCTTGAAATTCATCTTGAATGATCTTTGAAATTCCTTGGCATCATCAAAATAATTCTTGAAGCTTTGCTTCTACAATCTCCCCCTTTTGGATGATGACAAGTCCTGAAATCAAGATAGTATATACAAATATATACAAATACTCCCCCTTTCTTTTGGAGATTATACTCCCCCTTTCTTTAAGTTCTCTTGATTTCTAAGTTCTTGAATTTTTCTCCCCCTTTGGCAACATCAAAGAGCCAAAGTGCGGGGCAACATCAAACTCAAGCAATCAGTAAACACGAATGTTTCAATCAACCAATCAATCCTTATTTGTCCAAATCACTAACATCTAAGAGGCCTAATTCTCTCCTAATGGCAAAGAATGTTTCCTTAGGGAGAGGTTTTGTAAAGATATCAGCAAGCTGATTCTTTGTATCAACAAATTCTAGAACACAATCTCCCTTCAGAACATGATCTCTTAAGAAATGGTGTCTAATTTCTATATGCTTGTTCTAGAGTATTGAATTGGATTTTTGGATAGATTGATTGCACTTGCATTGTCACACCTAATGGGTATATGATCAAGAAGGATTCCATAGTCAGATAGTTGTTGTTTCATCCATAAAATTTGGGCACAGCAACTGCCAGCATAAATATATTCTGCTTCAGCAATAGATAAAGCAACACTATTTTTGTTTCTTACTATGCCATGATACAAGAGCAGATCCAATAAATTGACATGTCCCACTTGTGCTCTTTCTATCAGTTTTGGATCCGGCAAAGTCAGAATCAGAGTATGCTATTAAGTTACATGTTGAGTTCTTAGGATACCATAATCCTAAATTGATTGTTCCTAATAGGTATCTTATGATCCTTTTACTGCACTCAAATGTGATTGTTTGGGGTTGGATTGGAACCTAGCACACATGCATACACTAAACATGATATCTGGTCTACTAGCAGATAAATAGAGAAGAGATCCAATCATACCTCGATATTGTTTTATGTCTATAGACTGACCGAATTCATCTTTATCTAAGTAACAACCAGTACTCATAGGTGTAGTCATGTGCTTTGCACTTTCCATCCCAAATCTTTTGATCAATTCTTTGTAGTATTTTGCTTGGTTGACGAATATACCTTCTTTAGTTTGCTTGATTTGTAACCCCAGGAAGTATTTTAGTTCTCCCATCATCGAAATCTCAAATTCGCTTTGCATATCAAGAAAGAACTCCTTGCACAATGAATCAATAGTAGATCCAAAGATTATATCATCAACATATATTTGAACCAACAGAATATCATCATGCTTTCTCTTTATGAATAGTGTGGTATCCAATTTTCCTCTAGAAAAATGTTTCTCTAAAAGAAATTTGCTTAGACGTTCATACCATGCCTTAGGGGCATGTTTCAAACCATATAAAGCTTTTTTCAATCTATAAACATGATTTGGCTTATCTGACATTTCAAAACCAGGAGGTTGTTTAACATATACTTCTTCTTGAATAAAGCCATTTAGAAAAGCACTTTTAACATCCATTTGATAAAGCTTAAAATTCATTATGGATGCATAAGCTAAAAGCATTCTAATGGCTTTAATCTTGCAACTGGAGCATATGTTTCTTTGTAATCTATTCCCTCTTCTTGATTATATCCTTTTGCAACTAATCTAGCCTTATTCCTAATGATTATGCCATGTGTCAGACCTTAATTTCGTCCAGGGACCATTGTTTGATGGCATGCAACCTTCGCTTGACTGCCTCGAGGTACTTAACATCCATCGTTAGGCGATCCGTGAAGTTCCATGACATGTCGGGAGTCAAAAGGAAGCATTATTGCGCAATCCATAAAGTTCTATAACATTCCAGAAGTCGAGGAGGGGATGGTTGCGTAATTCGTAAAGTTTTGTCACATTACAAAAAGAAAACAAGTGTCGTTACGTAATTCGTAAAGTTCCGTAACGTTACGGAAAAAGAATCAGCAAAAAAGGACAAAGGGGGTCTATTTAGTAAACAGGGGTGTGCAAATAGCAACCAGACCCACTTGGACCTTCCATGGTGTTCCAACAGAAGGCGGTGCCTTCTGGTGGAAGCAACCCAGCTCGCCTGGGCGAGCTGGGCGGCAACAACCTCCCTTTTTCCCCCTATAAATAGGGGAAAGAGGGCAGAGCAAATTCGTTCAACCCTCCTGGTATCTGGGATTCACTTGAAATTAGTGAGAAAAATTGTTTCCGTGAAGAAAATCCAAGCCGAGGCGCTTCCGTAACGCTTCTGAGACGTTTCCGTGGACGATTCCGTGAAGGTTTTCCACCGTTCTTCATCGTTCTTCATTCGTTCTTCGGTCTTCAACCGGTAAGTTCCCGAAATCGAACCTTTCAATTCGTTCTATGTGACCTTAGTGTTCCCCACTTGTTTCGCGTGCTGTTATTTTTATTTCGTTTGCTTTCCGTACCCCGTTTTGACGTGCTTTAATCATTTATTCAAGTCGTTTTATCGCCTAATAAAAAATAAAATAAATTTCCACCGATCATTTGAGTTGTAATATCTTTTAATCTCTATTTGAATAAAATCCGACCGATCTTTCACGCCGTAACCATGTTTAAAACCAAAAAGAGGCAAAATAATAATATAATAATAAAAAAATATCCTTAAATAAAATAATAAAAAAAATCAATCGGACGTTTTTTCTTTGGGATTTTTCTTAATCGAATTGACTAATAACCAAAGTGAAACTAAGGCTAAAATCAACTCACAAATCAAGCTTTTGTCATCAAAAATCACCTGAAAACCATTCTAAGGTCCAACGCCTTGAAATGGTCCTCTTTGCTTTTATTGATTAAACGTGGACTTTTAAAAGACTAAAGTCAACACCTAACTTTGTCACCTCTTTCATAAAACCAAGAGGTCATTAATGGTCCAATGCCTTACTTTTTTTCTCTCCTCTCAAAAGAATCGAAAGATCATTTAATGGTCCAACACCTTAAATGACCTTTTACTCAGTCAAAATATATTTTGCAAAAAAAATAAAAACAACTTAACCAACGCTTATTTCTCGAAGAACTACGTAGGTCTGATTTCCTTATCACAATTGAGGAATACGTAGGAGCAAGGGAAACACCCTTGTCGACCACAAAAAGATAAAAAATACAAAAGGCATAAAAAGACATAAGAAACGTAAAAGGGAAAATAAAACAAATTGAAGTCATATTTGCACACTTGATTAAAGGCTGTCGTCCCTTGTGACGGACGCGTGGGGTGCTAATACCTTCCCCGTGCGTAAATGCAACTCCCGAACCTTTTACACTTAAAGTTCGTAGACCACACCATTTCCGGTTTTTTCCAACGTTCTCCTCGAATAAACGTTGGTGGCGACTCCACGCATTTTCTTTTCTTGGAAGACGCACCCGTGAGTCTTGCGTCGCCCTCCCGCCGAAGGGTAGGTTGCGACAGTAGGCGACTCCACTGGGGACTGTTTTTAGAGTGTTAGGCCAATCAATCAGTGTGCTTTCCTTGCCATGACTTCCCTTTTGTTCTTTTTCTTTGTCTTTTTTTTTCTTATGTTCTTGTATATATAAACTCTTTGATGCTTTTAGTGTGTTTTTTAAATGTATGCATGAGATAGATATTTATTCATTTGATGCACACAAACACCAACATTATTTGCACACACGGTGAGTTGAAAAAGGGGCCCTATACCCGAGTCCATGGGAACATAAGGAGTGGAGGTGAATCTGGGGTCATGCTAGGTCTCCGACTCTCTTGATAACAGTGAACCCTCATCTAGAGTTTTTCTCTTTGATAACTTATTGTTGCTAGTAGTCCCTACTGCCGCAATATGTTTTTCAAAGGGGATGATACCTCTAGAGATCATCAAGAGAGATATAACCACCTTGGGAATTATCACTAAAAGCCCTTTTAGTTTCCTCCCGTGTAGGTCCCTAAAATAGGGGCACGGAGCAAACACGCTGCGTGCCATTTTGAACACTGCCATGCATGTAGTCCTAACTGTCATGTACGCCTTTGCTTATAATTATTTATGGATATTGTCGTACTATGTACATCCCTGTGTTGTGCCTTTCGCATCTGCATCATGCACGGATTGCGTCTTGGTCTCTTCACTTTGTCAAACCAACGGAGGGTCTGGGTCACCTTCTTAAATGCATGTGTCGGGCACTATGCTGCCCAAATGTTGTATCTAAGAAGGGGACAATTTCTCGGGCTCCCGTATTCATAAAATGCATTTGTGTCATATACATTTCTTCATGCATTCATCCATTCCACCCATGATAGATGTCAAAGTTTTGATTCGCACTGGGTTTTGTTTCAGTTTAGTAAAACATGGGATCGAGTCAAGCGCCTTCGCTTAAAAAGAGGTTCTATCAAGTCAAGGTCAAGAGCCTAGGAATCACCAATCTAAAAGAGTTAGGGCATGAGGTTTCAATAACACTAACACAGAGGCACTTCAGAAGGTCCACAAGGCATGGGAGATGGTGCAAAAGAAGGACAAGGAACTCAGAGGCAGTAACAACAGGCCCATCAGCGGCTACCGTAGGTGGTTGAAAGCCCACATGCAAGGTCTGGATTGGCTCCCGAGTTTGAGAACCACTAAAGGGATGGAAGTTGAAGCGCCGGAGGAAGATGAAGAGATGCAGGCCCTCAGGGCAGAACTCGAGAAAGCCCAAATAGTCAAAGAAAAGTTCAAATCAGTAGCTCTTAAGATCCGAAAGGAGAATGCCGAACTGAGAGACGTAAATATAGCTACCACCAAGGCCTTGGAACAAGAGACCAAAAGGGCCTGTAGGGAAGAACATGGCCGGAACAAATTCCAAGGGGCTCTGTGGGGCAGTAACAGCGAGCTTAAGCTCCAAAGAGAGGAAAGGGACCAATCACGGGTAGACAATTTGATCTTGAAGGATGAGTTGAAGGTTTGCCTAAGGTCCAAGAGAAGCTAGTCTCAACGGTTATGCGAGACAGAGACCAACATGTTAGCCATTATCAGCAAGTACCAAGAAGAATTAAATCTAGCCACAGCTCATGATCACAAAGTGGCGGACGAGTATGCCCGAGTGTACATGGAAAAGGAGGCTAGAGGAAGGGTAATTGACTCGTTACATCAAGAGGCAACAATGTGGATGGACCAATTTGCTCTTACTTTGAACGGGAGTCAAGAACTTCCCCGATTGCTGGACAAGGCCAAAGCGATGGTGGATACATACTCCGCCCCCAAGGAGATCCACAGACTTCTCAACTATTGTCAGCATATGATAGACTTAATGGCCCATATAATTAGGAACCGCTAGGAAGTTTGTATTTTTACTCAGATCTTGACTAGTTATAACTTTCTGAATAAAAAGAGTTTATCCCACGTTTTTACCCCAAAAATTAGTGCGAATCCAATCACTCCCGCATTTTATCTCTAGCATGCATTCATTTTTTCACGTACTCCTCACGTTTAGTTTTTTAGGAAAGACGCCATAACTAAACGCGCCCCAAGGCATCTCTATCGCACCAAATCAAAATCTAGGACGATGGGTGACCAAGAGGAGGTACAGGAACAGATGAGAGCCGACATGTCGGCTTTGAAAGAGCAAATGGCTACCATGATGGATGCCATGCTAGGAATGAGGCAACTAGCGGAGAAAAACGCGACTATCGCTGCCGCTGTTAGTTCTGTTGCCGAAGCAGACCCAACTCTCCCAGGTATTGCACACCACCCTATCCCAAACGTGGTAGGACAAGAAAGAAGCACACTGGGGCACATCAGCAACCCCCATCTGGGATTTAACCGAGTGGCTTACCCTTATGGATTGTCACCTAATTACACACCACTAGTCATACATGATGACGCGGGTCATGTCTGATGGAAGCTTGCTTGTGGGGCTTCTATGGAGGCTGGATCTTTGAGCTTCAATGAGGTTCTTTAATGGTGATTTTCCACCATGGAGATGCACCAGAAGACAAAGGAGAAGAGGTGAGAGGAGGCGCTATCCACTAGGGAATAAGCCATGGAAGAAGGAGCTTCACCACCAAGATGAGCCTTGGATAAGAAGCTTGGAGAGGATGCTTCAATGGAGGAAAAGAAAGAGGGGGGGAGCACGAAATTGAAGGAAGAAAAAGGGAGAGAAGTTGAACTTTGAGTTGTGTCTCACAAGACTCTCATTCATCAAAGTTACAATAAGTGTTACACATGCTTCTATTTATAGACTAGGTAGCTTCCTTGAGAAGCTTTCTTGAGAAAACTTCCTTGAGAAGCTTCTTTGAGAAAACTTCCTTGAGAAGCAAGAGCTTAGCTACACACACCCTTTTCATAACTAAGCTCACTTCCTTGAGAAGCTTCCTTAAGAAGATTCCTAAAGAAGCTAGAGCTTAGCTACACACACCTCTCTAATAGGTAAGCTCACCTCCTTGAGATGAGAAGCTAGAGCTTAGCTACACACCCCCTATAATAGCTAAGCTCACCCCCATGAAAAAATACATGAAAATACAAAAAATTCCCTAATACAAAGACTACTCAAAATGCCTCGAAATACAAGGCTAAAACCCTATACTACTAGAATGGCCAAAAATACAAGGCCCAAACGAAGGAAAAACCTATTCTAATATTTACCAAGATAAGCGGGCTCATACTTAGCCCATGGGCTCGAAATCTACCCTAATGTTCATGAGAACCCTAGGGTCTTCCCTTGGATCTCTGACCCAATCTACTTGGAGTCTTCTATCTAATGCCCTTGCGGGGTAGGATTGCATCATTCCCTCCACCTTGGAAAGGATTTGACCTCAAATCTTGAGGTTCTTCATACTCTGGGCTCCTTCCCTCAACACCTGTAAAAAGAACAAAAGCATATGTATTAGTGGTGTTTGGTATGTTGAAGTAAGGTAAGGTCTGAAAACCCATTTCCTGGGCATCTTCCCATGAAGGAACATGGTTCCTCCCCAACTCAATGAGTGGTGCTACAAGTATAGAAAAATATGGGACAAACCTTTTGTAAAAGTTTGTTAAGTCATGGAAGCCCCAAATGTTTCTTATACTTGGTGTAGTGGGCCATTCAGGAATGACCTTTATTCTCTTAGGGTTCATGGGAACCACTTGATCACTATATGAAAAATTAAGAAATGTAATGCAATAAAACATACCTTTTTATGTATTTTCATGTTGATTATTCCTACCAAAAAGTATGACAAACCTAAGGTTTCCCATATGAGTACCTAAGTTTGTATTAAAACCAAAAATAAGAACAAACCTACCTAATGAGTCCCTATGTACACACACCATGAAGATGTTAGGTGTACGAGTGATTTTACAAAAGAGGGTTGCACCACTCAAAACATTCATCATACCACCTATTTTAGGGACTTGGTGCCTAATAATACCTATTTTGGGCACCAACAAAGCACAAGGATTTAAGCTCTTGCCAAGCAAACCCTCATCCAACAACTTCTTTACTTGAGGAACAAACTCAAGCCCAAGAGGTGTGGCAATGCTAGCAAGTGTCTTTTTACAAAAGAGAAAATGTGGAGGTTGTCTAAGAGGGAAAGCTTCTTTAATGTTTGTCTTTATTGTAAAATGAGTTTCCTTCTTAGCTAAACTCTTGGAGGAGACACTTACCTCCTTACACTTCTCTTTAACCACTAATGGTTGTCCTTCTTCTTGGGGGTAGATTTCTTCACTAGATTCTTCCCCTTTTGCTTCTTCACTTTCACTTGAGGAAGGTGAAGTAGTAGCCTCATCTTGGCTACTATAAATGTCTTGGCCCCTCATAATCATGGTTTTTGTGGTGGGGCATTGAGAAGTAATGTGTCCTCTTCCAAGACATTTAAAGCACTTTATAGAGCTAGTTTTCTCTTGCATACTAGCCTTAGGGGCTTGCTTTTCTATTGTCTTCCCCTTATCATCTTTGGGCTTAGAAGGTGTCACCCCTAAGATGCCTTGACCTTGGTCTTTCTTTGGATAAGAGTCAGAGCCATAAGATTTTGAAGTAGACTTCTTTTTAAGTTGTTGCTCTACCCTTATTTCCCAATCTAAGATAGCCTCTACATTGTCCTTCCCATGGAAGTATGAGAGGTTAATGTTAGCCTCTTGAGGCTTTCTTTCCTTTTCTCTTCTATGGGAGTGAGGTCTAAGATGTGACATATGCCTTCCTTCGTAATAGTCATGAAGTTCTTCACTTAGGCTCTTGCAAGAGTTATGACTACTATAGGAGGCATGTTTTTCTCTTTTCATTTCTTTCATTATTTTTCTTCTTTCTTCCTCTCTTATTTTCTTTCTTTCATCTTGACTTATTTCTTCCACTCTTTTTTTTTCCTTTTTCTTTTCTCTCTTGTTTTTCTTTCCATAACTTGAGGGAACTCAACTCATCTAAGATTCTAGATAAAGGGTCTTTATGACTAGTACCCTCGCCATTAACACTAGATGGATGATGACTCATGTTGGTTCCTAAGTTATGGTTCTTTCTTTGTTGGAGGTTTGAAAACAAAAGGTAAAAGAATCTATAGTTGAAACTAGCCAAAATAAACACTAAAAGAGGTGTGAAAGATAAGGTAAAAAAACTAATTGGTAAAAGGAAAGCTATCTAGGCGGTTTGACAATGAAAGGTAAAGGAAATAAGCTATGAAAGTAAGCAAGAAATGTAAACTAGGAGAATTCTAAGAGTGTTTGGATGACCAAATTCAAGGTTCCCAACAAAACACTCACTATCCTAAGGAAAAATTGCCTAAAATTATTACACACAAATGGAAGTTTGGTAACCTATTGGAGGTTCCCAACACACTTCCAATGAAAGGCCTTTTTGTTACAAAACTTGAAAGCAATGAAGGTAAGTAAATAGCAAATTACAAAATTACAAAACGGTTCTCAATTTTGGTGGTTGTTCTCTCTTTGGTGATTCACTCAATTTGGAGTGCTTCTTAGTCCAATAGCTCTTAAGGTGGTTGGCCCCTTTCTTCTTGACTCAAATTCTTCAAGGGATGGCACCAATCCTCCTCCCAATTCCCTATATGGCAACCCACAAACAAGGAAACGAAGAGACAAGCAATAACCAAAGACCAAAAAAAATGAAGTGAAAGCTAAACCAATGGAGTTTTAACAAGACAATTTTTCAAGGATTACTCAACAATTAAAGCAATGAAAAGGACATAGAAGCAAGCTAGGACTCAAAGAGAAACTTAGAATGACTTTAGAGTAGAGTAAAAAAACTACAAAAAAAAGACTCAACAAACCTCTAGCTTTGGCACTTGTTTTCACAGTAATTTTCAATTGAAATTTCGGAACTAAGATTGGTATAACATAGGCACCAATTATAGAATAAATTTGGAGCCAAAACAACAAGCACATTCCCTTTCACTTTTTTTTTCCTGGATACTGATTTTTCTGCCAACTTGTGTGATTTATAGTATTTTTTCCTTTTATCCAAATCACTTGCTTCTTTTATTATAACTTTTTTCCAGATGTCTAGAAAATTCAGTAAAAATTTCAGCTCAAAATTAGAAGTAACCAATTCTCAGTAATTTTTACAAGTTTGTATGTCCAAGCTGCCAGCACCAGCGATTTTTTTTTTAAGCATGGTATATTGATTGCCTTAGGCTTACTTTCAACCTTCCTATGTATGTTGAACTCACTAGGATTGTTTACCAAAGTTTTAGGAGTTCAATATTGACTTAGGATCAACATTTCAGCCAGCAATTCAATCACCAAATCTCAAATTCACAATAGACACAATCATAAGGAAACCTAAAAGTTCAAGAAAAGGTTCACAATCAAAGACTCTCTAAGAATTTTGCATGAACATGTTAAGGACTAATTAACATAGAAGATTTGACTCAAATCAAATAATAGGCTAAGATAATTTCATACACTCATGAACAACATAAGAAATCTTATGTGACAAGTTTCATGACTAGGCATGACTTATACGACAAAACTACAATAGGTGAACAAGTCACTCTAGATTTTTGAGTTTTTCTTCTACTTTAATATTTTTGTAAGAATTTTATGGTTTAGGTTTCAGCCACAAAAAAATAACAAGACAAAACTCAAAGGAACCTAAACTCAACACAATTCATGGTTCAAGAACAAGAACAAGAAATTTGAGCCATAGAAAATCAAATCTAGCTTCTATAGCAAGTTTAATCGGTGGAAACTCTAAAGAATCATGTTAACAACATTTATCACAAGACATGTGAGGAGATACATGGAGAAAAAATGAAGAAACAACAATGGAAGATAAGGTAAAGCAAAAAATTAATGGAGGTTTAAGGAGCACCTACTTGAAGCTCTTGTGCTCTGATTACCACTTGATGGAAGCTTGCTTGTGGGGCTTCTATGGAGGCTGGATCTTTGAGCTTCAATGAGGTCCTTTAATGGTGATTTTTCACCATGGAGATGCAGCGGAAGACAAAGGAGAAGAGGTGAGAGGAGGCGCCATCCACTAGGGAATAAGCCATGGAAGAAGGAGCTTCACCACCAAGATGAGCCTTGGATAAGAAGCTTGGAGAGGATGCTTCAATGGAGGAAAAGAAAGAGGGAGAGAAAGAGAGAGGGGGGGAGGGAGCATGAAATTGAAGGAAGAAAAAGGGAGAGAAGTTGAACTTTGAGTTGTGTCTCACAAGACTCTCATTCATCAAAGTTACAACAAGTGTTACACATGCTTCTATTTATAGACTAGGTAGCTTCCTTGAGAAGCTTTCTTGAGAAAACTTCCTTGAAAAGCTTCTTTGACAAAACTTCCTTAAGAAGCTAGAGCTTAGCTACACACACCCCTCTCATAACTAAGCTCACCTCCTTGAGAAGCTTCCTTAAGAAGATTCCTAAAGAAGCTAGAGTTTAGCTACAAACACCTCTCTAATAGCTAAGCTCACCTCCTTGAGATGAGAAGCTAGAGCTTAGCTACACACCCCCTATAATAGCTAAGCTCACCCCCATGAAAAAATACATGAAAATACAAAAAATTCTCTAATACAAAGACTACTCAAAATGCCTCGAAATACAAGGCTAAAATCCTATACTACTAGAATGGCCAAAAATACAAGGCCTAAACGAAGGAAAAACCTATTCTAATATTTACAAAGATAAGCGGGCTCATACTTAGCCCATGAGCTCGAAATCTACCCCAAGGCTGATGAGAACCCTAGGGTCTTCCCTTGGATCTCTGACCCAATCTACTTGGAGTCTTCTATCCAATGCCCTTGTGGGGTAGGATTGCATCAATGTCCCTCCCCCCATCCTTGAAGGAGAGCCTCCTCGACAGTCGGACGAGGTCCACGAGGATCGTCGAGAGCATGCCCAAGGAGACATCGATTCCTACTCCCCGTTCCCCGCCGAGGGGCCGAAGCCCAACGCACTACCTTAGCCCAACCTCATGGGAGAACCTCGAAACCCCCCAGCACAGCCAATATTCTTGTCCGCAGAAGGGCCACCCTCAGCAGCAGAACAAAAGAGGAAGCTTGATCTCATCGAAGAGAGATTGAGGGTTGTTGCAGGCTTTGGCGACTATCCGTTCGCGGACATGACTGATCTTTGCTTAGTACCGGACGTCATCATCCCCCCGAAATTCAAGGTACCCGATTTCGATAGGTACAAGGGGACAACTTGCCCTAAGAACCATCTCAAAATGTATTGTCGCAAGATGGGGGCGCATTCTAGGGATGAGAAGTTGTTGATGCACTTCTTCCAAGATAGCATGGTTGGGGCCGCGGTCATCTGGTACACCAATCTAGAAGCTTCCCGCATCCGTACTTGGAAGGATCTGATTACCGCCTTCCTTAGGCAGTATCAGTACAATTCTGATATGGCTCCCGATCGGACTCAGCTGCAGAACATGGTTAAGAGGGAAAGCGAGTCCCTTAAAGAGTACGCTCGGCGTTGGAGGGACCTGGCAGCGCAAGTAGCCCCTCCCATGGTTGAAAGGGAAATGATTACCATGATGGTAGACACCTTGCCGGTGTTTTATTATGAGAAATTAGTGGGCTACATGCCCTCCAGCTTTGCAGACTTGGTATTCACCGGGGAAAGAATCGAAGTGGGCTTTAAGAGAGGGAAGTTCGATTACTTCTCCTCCACAGGTACCAACGCTCGGAGGATCAGAGCAACTGGGGCAAAGAGGAAGGAAGGAGATACCCATGTCGTCACTTCAACGCCTGCATGGATCAAGCCACCGCAGATCTCCCACGGTACCCATCAGCTCGCACCGGGGACTCCTCCAACTCAGCACCCGTACAAACTAGGGCGCCCACGCCCATCCAGAGGGAGCCCCCCAGGCTCTGGCTCCAACCCCGACTCGCCCGACCAGCAATGCCCACTTTGGTGCCGGTTCCAACGCGACAAGGAACTTTCCCCCAAGGCCAACTCTAGGATTCACGCCGATCCCAATGACGTACGAAGACCTCTTGTCATCCCTCGTCGCCAATCGGATGGCTGCGATATCTCCCAAAATGATCTACCAGCCTCCTTTCCCAAAGTGGTATAACCCTGACGCAACCTACGCATGCCATGGGAAAACCCCGGGCCACTCAACTGAACAGTGCCTGGCCTTTAAACACAAGGTCCAAAGTTTGATAGAAGTCGGATGGCTGACATTTGAAGAGGACCGGCCCAACGTAAAAACAAACCCACTTGCCAATCATGGAGGGGGAGTGGTCAATGTCGTTGAGTCGGGTAGGCCGCACAGGTCCAAACCTTTTAAGGACGTGACGACCCCCAGAAGATTTATCTACGAGGCCCTATAAGAGGGGGGCGTAATTCCCCGCGGTGGGCGCGAGGAAGATTCCTGTTTGATGCATCCCATCACCCTACATAACATGGAAACATGTTTAGCAATAGAGGACCTGTTGCAACAGATGATAGACCAAGGCCGGCTGGAAGTCGGCGATGAGGGGGGTGAAGAGCAGCACATATGCATGTTGTCTGTAGATGAGGAAGGTCTTAGAAAGCCTAAGCCTTTGGTGGTATATTTCACCAGAGATGTAGCTCCCCAAACGCCCCAATACCCCTCGAAAGTTAGACCTATTCCGTTTCCATACCAAAATAGCCACACAGTTTCGTGGAGGTATGTGCCTCCAAGCGAAAGGAAGGAAGAAGCCACCGACATCAACTCGATGTCGGCCAATGTAACCAATATCGCAGGGCTGAGCAGCATGACCCGCAGCAGTCGCGTGTTCGCACCCCCTGACTTGCCGACACAGCCCGCAAACGCTAAAGGGAAGGCGAAGATAGCGAAAGAACAAAATGACAAAGTGATCCCCACTCCGGGCGAGGATATTCCAATGAAAGGTCTTTCTGAAAAAAAGGATGGTTGTGGCAAGAAAGAAGTATCGCTAAAGGAGGCAGGCGAGTTCCTCCGCATTATTCAACAAAGCGAGTTCAAAGTCATTGAGCAACTCAACAAAACCCCAGCCAGAGTCTCTCTTTTGGAGCTACTCATGAGCTCTGAGCCTCATTGGGCTTTGCTAGTAAAGGTCTTGAACGAAGCTCATGTAGCTAAAGACATCTCTGTAGAAGGCTTTGGGGGACTCATCAATAATATCACCGCCAACAACTACCTCGCCTTCACTGAAGAGGAAATCCTTGTCGAGGGGAGAAGGCATCACAGGGCTTTGCACGTGTAAGCCAAATGCATGGACCACGTTGTGGCCAAGGTACTCATCGATAACGACTCCAGTTTGAACGTAATGCCCAAAAACACGTTGGAGAGATTGTCATTTAACGCTTCCCATCTAAGGCCAAGTTCCATGGTGGTCCGTGCCTTCGACAGCAGCCGCCGAGAGGTGAAGGGAGAGATCGACCTCCCTGTACAGATAGGGCCTCATACCTGTCAGGTTACGTTCCAAGTGATGGATATTAATCCGGCTTACAACTATCTTTTGGGACGCCCATGGATCCACTCGGTGGGAGTCGTTCCCTCTACACTCCACCAAAAACTGAAGTTCGTAGTGGAGGGGCATTTGATCATTGTATCAGGGGAGGAAAATGTCTTGGTAAGTTGCCCGTCCTCTACGCCATATGTGGAAGCTGCGAAGGAGTCATTGGAAACGACCTTCCAATCTTTTAAGGTAGTAAGCGTTGCCTCCGTAGATTCCCTCTCTAGGCTGCCTTGCCTATCTGATACAACAATGATGGTGGCTCGTGTGATGTTGGGGAACGGCTACGAGCCCGGAATGGGTTTAGGCAGGAACAACGGTGGCAGAACCAGCCTGGTAAGCACCAGAGGAAACCACGGGAAGTTTGGGTTAGGCTATAAACCCACGCAAGCTGACATAAGGAAAAGTTTCACGGAAAAGAAGAACAGAGGCTAAGGCTCGCGGTTAGGACAACAAGTCGAAGGGGCCCCGCCCTGCCACATCAGTAGAACCTTTATAAGTGCGGGTCTAAGACACGAAGGCCAAGTCACCGCGATATGCGAGGATGACCCCTCGAGGGGATCGGTTTTGGTACGGCCATGTCCTCTTAGTTTCCGACTAGGAAATTGGCGAGTGGAGGAGCGCCCAGACGTTTACGCGACAAGCATAATGTAACCCTTTGTGGCTTTTAAACTCTACGGTTGGGCCTAGGCTCTAGAGTTTCCTTTTGTTAAGGCATTATGTCTTTTGTTCCTGAATTTATAATATAAAGATCTTTCTTCATCTGTTGTTGCGCCTCTACCCATTCTCATTCATTTGCATGTTTATTTCTTTACGCTTAAAATGCCAGATCCGGCGACGAGTCCCTCGAAGGTACTAATACCCGGGACCCGGCCATCGATTTCAAGCAAGAAGCGGGTCAGACGGAGAGTGAAGAGGACGAGGATGTGGGACTTCCCCCAGAGTTGGAGAGGATAATCGCTCAGGAGGACCAAGAGATGGGGCTTCATCAAGAAGAGACAGAACTAATAGACTTAGGAACCGGCAGTGGGAAAAAGGAAGTAAAGATAGGTACGGGTATGACCGCACCCATCCATGAAGAATTGATGGCTCTGCTAAAGAACTACCAAGACATCTTTTCCTGGTCATACCAAGATATGCCTGGTTTAAGTTCTGACATCGTACAACATAGATTACCTCTAAATCCTGAGTGTTCCCCGGTAAAGCAAAAGCTGAGGAGGATGAAGCCCGCCACGTCCTTGAAAATAAAAGAAGAAGTAAAGAAACAATTTGACGCTAGCTTTTTGGCTGTCGTTCGGTACCCAGAATGGGTTGCCAACATTGTACCAGTCCCTAAGAAGGATGGGAAGGTGCAAATGTGGGTGGATTATCGGGACCTGAATATAGCCAGTCCCAAGGACAATTTCCCTTTGCTGCACATCGATATCCTCGTGGATAATACAGCCAATTTCGCTCTGTTTTCCTTCATGGACGGGTTCTTCGGCTACAATCAGATAAAAATGGCGCCAGAGGATATGGAAAAGACTACCTTTGTCACCCTGCGGGGAACGTTCTGTTATAAAGTGATGTCATTTGGGCTCAAGAATGCCAGGGCAACATATCAACGGGCTATGGTGGCTTTATTCCACGACATGATGCACCGAGAAATTGAGGTCTATGTGGACGACATGATCGCCAAGTCTAAGACCGAGGAGGAACACCTTGTCAACTTGCGAAAGTTGTTCGAAAGGCTTAGGAAGTATCGATTGAGGTTAAACCCCGTTAAGTGCACCTTCGGGGTCAAGTCAGGGAAACTACTGGGTTTCATCGTAAGCCAGAAAGGGATAGAGGTGGACCCCAAAAAAGTGAAAGCCATCCTTGAAATGCCAGAACCACGTACTGAGAGGCAGGTCCGAGGTTTCCTGGGGCGTTTGAACTATATTGCCAGATTCATATCACAGCTCACTGCTATCTGTGAGCAGTTGTTCAAACTTTTACGCAAAAACCAATCCGTTTGCTGGAACGAGGACTGTCAAGAGGCGTTTGGAAGGATCAAACAGTGCCTCATGAACCCTCCCGTGCTTATGCCGCCGGTGCCCGGAAGACCTCTCATCTTGTATATGACAATTTCGGACGAGTCAATGGGGTGTATGCTGGGGCAACATGACGAGTCCAGGAAAAAAGAGCGTGTCGTCTACTACTTGAGTAAGAAGTTCATGGCCTGTGAGATGAACTACTCCCTGCTGGAAAGAACGTGTTGTGCTTTAGTCTGGGCATCCCACCGTCTAAGACAATGCATGCTGAGCCATACGACCTAGCTGATATCCAAGATGGACCCGGTCAAGTACATCTTTGAGAAGCCTGCTCTGACAGGGCGGATCGCCTGGTGGCAGGTTTTGCTATCTGAGTTCGATATAGTCTATGTCACCCAAAAGGCGATAAAGGGAAGCACCTTGGCAGATTATTTGGCTTAGTAGCCTCTCAACGATTATCAACCCATGCATCCCGAGTTCCCGGATGAGGACATCATGGCCTTGTTTGAAGAAAAGCTAGACGAGGACCGGGACAAGTGGATCATGTGGTTTGATGGAGCGTCAAATGTTCTAGGCCATGGCGTTGGGGCAGCATTGGTCTCTCCGGACAATCAATGTATACCTTTCACATCCAAGCTGGGGTTCGAGTACACCAATAACATGGCTAAATATGAAGCATGCGCCCTGGCCGTCCAGGCAGCAATTGACTTCAATGTCAAGCTACTAAAGTTGTATGGAGACTCGACACTGGTGATTCACCAGCTGAGAGGGGAATGGGAAACTAGGGACCACAAGCTGATACCCTACCAGGCCTATATCAAGGAATTGGCTGGTTTCTTTGATGAGATTTCCTTCCATCACGTTCCCCGAAAGGAAAATCAAATGTTGGATGCGCTTGCCACTTTAGCGTCCATGTTCCAGCTAACACCGCACGGAGACTTACCGTACATTGAGTTCAGGTGTCGTGGCAGACCCGCACATTGTTGTCTAGTGGAAGAAGAGCGGGACGGTAAGCCTTGGTATTTTGATATCAAGCGATACGTTGAAAGCAAAGAGTACCCGCCGAAGGCTTCTGACAAAGACAAGAGGACGTTGAGGAGATTGGCGGCCGGCTTCTTCTTGAGCGGAAGCATACTATACAAGAGAAACCATGACATGGTTCTGCTACGCTGCATGAACGCTAAGGAAGCTGAGAGCATGCTGGGGGAGGTCCATGAGGGCTCTTTTGGTACACACGCTAACGGGCACGCCATGGCTAAGAAGATCTTAAGGGCGGCTTACTATTGGCTCACCATGGAGAGCGATTGTTGTCTCCATGTGAGGAAGTGTCACAAATGCCAGATGTTTGCAGACAATGTCAATGCTCCGCCCTTGCCTCTGAATGTCTTGGTCGCACCGTGGCCATTTTCCATGTGGGGAATACATGTGATTGGGGCCATAGATCCCAAAGCTGCGAACGGACACCATTTCATCCTAGTGGCGATCGATTACTTCACTAAATGGGTCGAAGCCGCGTCGTACGCTAGCGTCCCCAGGAGTGTGGTGGTCAGGTTCATTAAGAGGGAGATTATCTACCGGTATGGTTTGTCGAGGAAGATCATCACGGATAATGGCACCAACTTGAATAACAAGATGATGGGGGAAATGTGCGAGGAGTTTAAGATCCAACATCACAATTCCACACCCTACAGACCAAAGATGAACAGAGCCGTGGAGGCAACCAATAAGAATATCAAGAAGATTATCCAAAAGATGACCGTGTCATACAAGGATTGGCACGAGATGCTCACGTTCGCGTTACATGGTTACCGAACCTAAGTACGCACGTTAACCGGGGCAACACCATTCTCGTTGGTATATGGAATGGAGGTTGTGCTACCGTTTGAGGTGGAAGTCCCGTCATTAAGAATCTTTGTAGAGTCTGGATTAAAGGAATCGGAGTGGGCCCAAGCACGTTTCGATCAGCTTAATCTCATAGAAGGCAAGCGTTTGGCCGCCATGAGCCACGGGCGTTTATATCAGAAACGAGTGAAGAACGCTTTTGACAAGAAGGTACACCCATACCGGTTCAGCGAAGGGGACTTGGTGCTGAAGAAAGTCTCCCAAGCTTTGAAGGATAATAGAGGAAAGTGGGCCCCGAACTACGAAGGGCCTTTTGTTGTAAAAAGGGCTTTCTCCGGAGGTGCCCTGGTGCTCGCCAACATGGATGACGAGGAGCTACCTTCACCCGTGAACTCCGACGTTGTCAAGCGATACTACGCTTAATATCTGGGGCAATTGAGGAAGCCGTTGCATGTTTTATTTTTGTATGTTCTTCTTGGTTTCCCCCAGGGGTTCCTGTCCTTTGTAATATCTCTCATCGCAGTCTTTTTTAAAAAAAGAACGTAGGGTTGAGGTTCTGATCCTCGCTTTGTGCTTTAAAAGACGTGCAATATTTTGATAACCTGAGCCCTTTTGCTCAGTCCGTGGGATGCCCCAAGCGCTTAATTGAAATTGAACCCGACAAGCTTTTTGCTAAAAGATTATTGCATTTGAAAACATTCATGCATATGCATACACATGCATATTTGTTATCTTGTGCCAGGGGCAGGGTCGTTTTAGGCAATAGTCAAACACCGAGCCAAATCCAAAGACAGAGACGAATCGAGGTAAGCGGTAACGCGGCCACGATTAGCTGCGCAATGTCATTTCCTACTTTCAGTTACTTAGGGACGGGCACGAGTGGAGGCTGGGTCCACGATCAACGGATCGTCATCCCATATCCAGCTCCGGACAAGCGAGAAGCGCTGCTGGGAGGCAGCCTAGTATCCTTTAAATTCCTAGTTATTATTACTGTTGTGTCTTTAAGGAGATGGTCAGCTGCCTAATTAAACCTAAGGGGATCGAGTAAGCGAACACCGACCTGTAGAAAGTGCGTACCATCGTTTTAAAAAAAATGTAGGGTTAGCTCGCCTGGGCAAGCACCCCCTGCACGAAATGGTTTAAAAAAGAGAGGGGGAGTGCAGTTTTCACCCAAGAAACTTCTCCCCCTCACCTAAGAACGCTACCCTCACAGGATTGCTGGTTTTTCTGACCCTAGGCCACCATTGTGTGCTTTTTGCTTCCATTTTAGTGTCCTTGCCACTCCATACAAGTAAGTGCACTATCGTTTGGTTTCTAGCTTTCCATTGATGTCTTTTATACTTTAAATTGTACATGATTTGCCCAATTTCGTGAGACAATGTTGGGCAAATTTATGCTTTGATTCATTGAATTGGGGGGTTGTAAGGGATGGCCTTAGGCCTAGGTCGTGTTCTGAAATGATGGGGCAAGCCACATTGCCCCTATCCCCTTGTTGTTGGTACCCAAAAGTGCGCCCACCATGTGCTCGGTGAAATGTCTCAATGGTGTTTGCACCTAAGTTTATGAATATTACTTTTAGATTGGGTTTGTGCATGTATGATTAGCATTTTTGGGATGTGGACAGCTTGTGAAAGTTAGGATAAATTCCAAAACATGACTTAGGCCTAGGGACCCAAGCCTTTGATTTTTGAATGCGAGGAGGTATGAAAGTGATAGCATGTTGGAGAGATTTCCCCTTTAGGCCAGTACTTGGTTTGGGCTGCACCATGATGATTTCTTTATACCTAAAGGGTGTGAAAATGTCGTTAACTATGTACATGTGTATGTTGAATAGGTAGCCGAATGCTTTGCAAATGTGCATGTGTGTTAAATATGGCCCGAAAACGCTTCTCAAAATAGGAACATTTGGCATGAAATTGCCTCTCAAAATGTGAATGAGTAGTACAAAAATTGCTTTTGTAATGAATGTGAAACATGAAATTGTTTCTTACATGTGAATATAAATAGCATCAAGTTGCCTCTCAAATGTATGAACATGTATGCGAATGAAATGTGAACATATAGCAAAAATGACATTCATAATGGAGTAGGTAGGTAGCAAAATGCTTTGGAAAATATGAGTGGATAGTTTAACATATAGCATAAGGAATTTCTTTGCAAAACGAAAGTAGGGGCATGTCATAGGATGTCGTTCATCGAGGGAAAATAGGTATAAATGTATGAATATCCTAGGAGAACCCGCGCATAAACGCGTAAGCATTCTTTCAAAATTCGTGTGGATATTCATGTTTTGTTGGAAAAAGGGTACGCTTTTTGGCTTGATCTAGCTTTCGTTTTGATTAAGTTTTCTTGAACTGACTTCCCAAATGTTTTTGCAGGAAATGGCTCTGAAGAAACTCTGCACGAAGAGGTCTAGAAGAGATGCCACAGGAGAAGGATTTAGTGCCGCCCCAGAGTTCGATAGTCATCATTTTCGGAGTGTCGAGCACCTGCAGCGCTTCGAGGCCATCAGGGGATGGTCGTTCCATAGGGAGAGGCGTGTCCAGCTCAGGGAGGATGAGTATACGGACTTTCAGGAGGAGATAGCTCACAGATGTTGGATACTGCTGGTGACTCCCATGGCCAAGTTTGACCCTGAGATAGTCCTAGAGTTCTATGCTAACGCTTGGCCCACGGAAGAGGGAGTTCAGGACATGCGTTCGTGGGTGAGGGGTCAGTGGATTCCCTTTGACGCGGATGCCCTCAGCCAGTTCCTGGGTGACCCACTAGTTTTGGAGGAAGGCCAGTAGTGTGAGTTCGGCCAGAGGAGGAACAGGGCTGACGGGTTCGATGAGGAAGCCATTGCCCAGCTATTGTGCACACCGGGGCAGGATTTCACCCGGACCGCTGCAGGGAGGAGGGTGCGGATCATGCGCACTAGCATGACAACCTTGACCCAGACATGGATGACACTGTTGCTCAGCAATGTCTGGCCTAACGATCACAACTCCGATCTCCCTCTGCCTAAGTGCCAGCTGGTGTATGCCATCCTGACACGGATGAGCGTCCACGTGGCCCAGGTGATTGCTGACGCCATTTATTTATTTGCAGGTATCGCGCCTACTAGGCACCCTCTGGACCCAGATAAGTCCAACAGTGCCTTGGGGTTTCCGGCGCTGATCACGGGCCTATGCCAGTCTTACGGGGTTCCCGTCACCCCCAGTAAAGTAATCTGACCGCCGATCACCCGAGCCTTCATCGAGAAGTATTGCACGCCTAGGCAGGTGCAGGGTGATGCACATTAGGCCGCAGACGCACCGCCACCACCTGGGCGTGGAGCGTTATCTACAGCATTTGGTTCGCCAGCAAGCGGCCAATCACCTGGGCTGGTGCAGATACACGAGTGTCTCTACCGGTTCAGCCTTAGTCAGCAGGAGCAGGGTTCCACCCTTTTTGTATGCCCTACCCTAGAGCAGTTTGGGGCTGAGATCGCATGGCCTGGAGACTGGCCCGATGCCCAAGCAGGGGAGGAGCCTGCAGGATCTCCCGACGAGGCTGATGAGTCCCGTATGGATGAGGATATGACTGACCTGCTTGGTATCTTGGGAGGGAGTGGAGCTACGTGACCAAGGTCACCGTACTTTTGTTATTAACATTACTGCTTTCGGTTATTGTTTTTGTTGTTATTAACATTACTATTTTCAGTTACTGTTTCTATTTCTGCTAGAATTTGGCGTTATGGCTCTCAGTTATTTCGTCATTGTTTTTATTGCAACTTACCATTACGTGTTTTTTCGTTTACCTTGTGGTTAGACGTGAGTAGGTAGTGTGCGCCCTCGTTCGCACGACCTTTTCAAAGAGAAAAAGAAAAAAAAGGAAATAAACAAATGATAATAACTTAAAAAGGGGAAAGAGAAAAAAAGGGAGAGAAAAAAAGAAAAAATAAGTTGTCTGGCTGAAAAGCTAACATGCTTTTGAAAAGAGATAACTTCCAGCTTTTCTTTGAAAAAAAATTCACTTATCATTACCAGTTTTTGAAAAAAAAAATGTGTATACGCCTGAAGGGTGAATGCTGTGAAAATTTTCCCGAACGCCCAAAATAGACTCGGATGAATGCATGAATTGATAAAAGAACATATTTTGGAAACACTGGGTTGACTTAAATAGGGAAAATGAATCCTGAGCCCTAGTGTCACATGACCATAAAAACTTGATGCTTGAGTGTCCACATGGGTGCGTGCATGACCAATTTTGCATAAAATTTCCTAATCATCAGTGTTGCATGTGTGTCATGGAAATAATGTGGGACATCCCCTTTATCCCAGAACAACTGGCCAAACCAACACCTTGACATATATCATGTCCATCCATTCTACAAGCCTTGAGCCAAAGTCTCAACTCACCATAAACCTTGCCCTCAAAAGAAAACAAAAAAAAAAAAAAGAAGAGAAAAGGAGAAAATTCCCGATCAAAAGAATCGGAAGAAAGCAAAAAGAGAAAATTCCCATTCAAAGATTGAGAGAAAGCAAAGAAAATTCCCGATCAAAGATCGGAAGAAAATAGAAGAAATATGCAGAAGGGTCTTTGGACTAGCCAATATCTGAACAATACATAATTGTCACCAAGTAATCAAGAAAAGAAAGGAAACCACGACCTAAATTGGTCCTCTCCCTTTGATTGCCAACCAAAATCCTGTGCGTCGGTGACTTGTTCGCCTCACACTAAACAAAAGCAGAAAAGGAAAAGGCCAAGAACACTCAAAGCCAAATTTCCCACCAAAAACAAACCCCATTCCCAAGAAGAAGTCCTATTGATCCATGATCACGCATGTAATCTTTGATTTGATAGGAAAGGATTTGCAAAATCAAGTTATGACATATCTATGGTTCGAAATTAGGATGAAACACTTACATGTGTGAGATTGATACACTTTGAGTGATTTTCTTCTATTTTTGTTGGACCCAGTGTTTCCTCTAAATGGTCGTTTAGAAACGAAATGCTAACATCCAAAATCTCATTTATGGTTATGAGAAAATTTCATCATCATACTCTCCTTCCCCAATAGACGCATTGTTTTTCATCAAAAAATCATATGTTGCTCTGATCAGTTGGAAGTTTTGTTTCTTTACTAAAGCATGTTCACATTTTAGTGGAAAAAAAAACCGAGACTATCTTAGTCTCACAGTTATCAAGAACTACGTAGGTCTGAGTTCCTCATCACAAATTGAGGATACGTAGGAGCAAGAGCCTCGCTTTTGTTGGCCACCCCACAATTTCTGTCACACTGACCCTGAAGTCAGGTGACGTGCGGAGATACACAAGCAATTTCTCCGCACCATCTACCTCTGTCAAGCACTAACCCGTGAAGTTAGGGGGCAGGCGGAAACACCCAAGTGGTTATCCGTATAAATATTCTTTTGCTATCTCTAAGACTCAACGCATGATAGCATGCAGAGACTAACGTCGTCTTTTGCACCCTTTGTCAATCACAACAACAACCTCGTTGACACGCAGAGATTTACGTCGTCTTCCGCGCAGACTACCTTTGTCAAGCACTAACCCGTGAAGTTAGGGGGCAGGCGGAAACACCCAAGTGGTTATCCTTATAAACGTTATTTTGCTATCTCTAAGACTCAATGCAAGATAGCATGCATAGATTAACTTCTTCTTCTGCACCCTTTGTCAATCGCGGCCAACAAGCCCGTTGACACGCGGAGATTTGTGTCGTCTTCCACGCAGACTACCTCTATCAAGCACTAACCCATGAAGTTAGGGGGCAGGTGGAAACACCCAAGTGGTTATCCGTATAAACGTTCTTTTACTATCTCTAAGACTCAACGCATGATAGCATGCAGAGACTAACATCGTCTTCTGCACCTTTTTTCAATCGCGGCCAACAAGCTCGTTGACACGCGAAGATTTACGTCATCTTCCGTGCAGACTACCTTTGTCAAGCACTAACCCGTGAAGTTAGGGGGCAGGCGGAAATACCCAAGTGGTTATCCGTATAAACATTCTTTTGCTATCTATAAGACTCAACGTATGATAGCATACAGAGACTAACATCGTCTCCTGCACCTTCTTTCTTCCTGACCCGTGAAGTCAGGTGACACGCAGGGTTACCTTATGGTTACCCGCACCTTTTGTCAACCAGGGGCAAACGAGCCCGTTGACGCACAGAGACTGGCATTGTCTCCTGCACCTTTTGTTGTCCTGACCCGTGAAGTCAGGTGGCAAGCAGGGTTACCTTATGGTTACCCACACCTTTCGTCAATCAGGGGGACAAACGAGCTTGTTGACGCACAGAGACAAACATCATCTTCTGCACCTTTTGTCATCCAGGGACAGCGAGTCAGGTGGTAGGCGGAGATACCTTATGGTCATCCGTGCCTTTCGTCAACCAAGGGGAACGAATTCGACGATATCAGGATGATGTTAGTCGTTCGGTGCTGATCATTTTCAAAATTTTTGCAAGTTTTTACTCTCGTCGTCCGAAAATATTCAAGCCCAACGACGCGCGAGATTCTTCTCTGCTGGGCAGGGACGATCGAGTGCAATGGTGAAAGGAAGTGTCGTAGTTGTCCAACTTTGTCGTTTTCAAGACACTGAAGTTTGTTGACGCTTCTTATGCCTTTTCTTTTCTTTCTTAATGACAGGTTCCGCTGGCGGGGATATTGACCGGTCGAATGATGTTCTTATGTCTTATCTTTACTTCGCTTTTATCTCCAATAAAAGATAAGTAAAGAGGGGCAACTGTCATACCCTAATTTCGTCTGGGGACCATTGTTTGATGACATGCAACCTTCGCTTGATCGCCTCCAGGTACTTAACATCCATCGTTAGGCGATCCGTGAAGTTTTGCGACATGTCGGGAGTCGAAAGGAAGCATTATCGCGCAATCCGTAAAGTTCCGTAACATTCCAGAAGTCGAGCAGGGGATGGTTGCATAATCCGTAATGTTTCGTGACATTACGGAAAGAAAACAAGTGTCGTTACGTAATTCGTAAAATTCTTTAACATTACGAAAAAAGAATCAGGAAAAAAGGGTAAAGGGGGTGTATTTAGTAAACAGGGTGTGCAAATAGCAACTAGGCCCACTTGGACCTTCCAAGGTGTTCCAACAGAAGGCAGTTCCTTCTGGTGGAAGCAACCCAGCTCGCCTGGGCGAGCTGGGCGGCCACCACCTCCCTCTTTTCCCCTATAGATAGGGTAAAGAGGGTAGAGCAAATTCGTTCAACCCTCCTGTTATCTGGGATTTACTTGAAATCAGTGAGAAAAATTGTTTCCATGAAGAAAATCCAAGCCGAGGTGCTTCCGTAACACTTCTGAGACGTTTCCATGGGCGATTCCGTGAAGGTTTTCCACCGTTCATCATCATTCTTCATTCGTTCTTCGGTCTTCAACCGGTAAGTTCCCAAAATCGAACCTTTCAATTCATTCTATGTGCCCTTAGTAGTCCGCACTTGTTTCGCGTGCTTTATTTTTATTTCGTTTGCTTTCCGTACCCCCTTTTGACGTGCTTTAATCATTTATTCAAGTTGTTTTCTCGCCTAATCAAAAATAAAATAAATTTCCATCGATCATTTGAGTTGTAATATCTTTTAATCTCTGCTAGAATAAAATCCGACCGATCATTCACGCCGTAACCACGTTTAAAACCAAAAAGAGGCAAAATAATAATATAATAATAAAAAAATATCTTTAAATAAAATAATCAAAAAAAATCAATCGGACGTTTTTTCTTTGGGATTTTTCGTAATCGAATTGACTAATAAACAAAGTGAAACTAAAGATAAAATCAACTCACAAATCAAGCTTTTGTCATAAAAAATCACCTAAAAACCATTCTAAGGTCCAACGCCTTGAAATGGTCCTCTTTGCTTTTTATTGGTTAAACGTGGACTTTTAAAAGACTAAAGTCAACACCTAACTTTGTCACCTCTTTCAAAAAACCAAGAGATCATTAATGATCCAATGCTGTAATGTTTTTCTCTCCTCTCAAAAGAATCGAAAGATCATTTAATGGTCCAACGCCTTAAATGACCTTTTACTCAGTCAAAATATATTTTGCAAAAAAATAAAAACAACTTAACCAACGCTTAGTTCTCGAAGAACTACGTAGGTCTGATTTCCTTATCACAATTGAGGAATACATAGGAGCAAGGGAAACACCCTTGTCGACCACAAAAAGATAAAAAAAAATACAAAAGGCATAAAAAGACATAAAAAAACGTAAAAGGAAAAATAAAACAAATTGAAGTCATATTTGCACACTTGATTAAAGGCAGTCGTCCCTTGTGACGGACGCATGGGGTGCTAATACCTTCCCCGTGCGTAAATGCAACTCCCGAACCTTTCACACTTAAAGTTCGTAGACCACACCTTTTCTGATTTTTTCCGACGTTTTCCTCGAATAAACGTTGGTGGTGACTCCGCGCATTTTTCTTTCTTGGAAGACGCACTCGTGAGTCTCGCGTCGCCCTCCCGCCGAAGGGTCGGTTGCGACACCATGTTCATCTAACTTATTCCTAACTACCCATTTTGTTCCTATGATGGGGTAGTTTTTAGGTTTCTCTACTAGTTCCCACACATTGTTTCTCTCAAATTGATTTAGTTCTTCTTGCATAGCAACTATCCAATGATCATTTATTATGGCTTCATTTAAATTTTTAGGTTCAATCATAGACACAAAATCCATATTATTGCATAAATCTTTAAGAGAATGTCTAGTTATTACCCCTTTTGAGATATCACCAATAATGTTGTCAAGGGGATGATCTCTTGAAGCTTTCCATTCTCTTGGAAGTTCATCATTTGATTTGGCTTCTTCTGGAGGATCTTCATTGCTTCCTTTCCCTTTTCCTTTAGAATCTTGTCCATAAGAGTGTGTTTGGATAGAGGAATTTAAAATTCTGAGAAATTTTAAATTATAAGAATTTCAAATACTTCAATTGAAATTCTTTTATTTTCAAAATTTTATGTTTGGATAAAAAAAGTTAAAATTATATGGGTGAAAAAAATGAATGAAAAAAAAAAGAAAAGATATGATTGGTGTTCTAGTTATACGTGTTCCTCTACGTTCTAAGGCCAGAACGATGTTCCACAATCTTAGACAGTGTTTCTTGAAGAAGACGCTAAGGAGAGAATTTCAATTTCTCACTTTTTAGAAAGAAATTGAAATTCCAGATTTCTAGTTGTTTAAAATTCTGTTTTAAAATTCCAAAATTTTAAATTCTTCACAAAAAAACATCCAAACAATGAATTCTAGATTATAGAAATTCAAATTCTCTGATAAATTACTTTCCTCAGTTAAAATTCTCTATCCAAACATACTCTTAATATGCATTTGTTCTAAAGATTCTACAATATCATCTAAAATATCCTTTCTTGGAGGAATAGCATTAGACTCATCAAAGGAAACATGAATAGATTCTTCAATAGTCATAGTTCTCTTATTATATATTCTATAAGCTTTACTATCCAAGGAATAACCAAGGAAAACTCATTCATCTGACTTAGCATCAAACTTTCCTAAGTTTTCTTTTCCATTGTTTAATACAAAGCATTTGCAACCAAAAACATGAAGGTGTGAAATGTTAGGTTTTCTACCATTAAACAGTTCATATGAAGTTTTCTTTAAAATCGGTCTTATTAAAGCCCTATTCATGATATATCATGCAGTATTAACGGCTTCAGCACAAAAATATTTTGGAAGAGGAGTGTCATTTAATAAGGTTATAGAAATTTCTTCCAAAGATCTATTTTTCCTTTCAACAACTCCATTTGTTGAGGGGTTCTAGGTGCGGAAAAGTTATGTTCAATGCCATGCTTATCACAAAATAATTCAAATTCTTTATTTTCAAATTCACCCCCATGATCACTCCTAATAGATATAATTTTGAGATTTTTCTTGTTTTGAATCATTTTTGCAAGTTTTCTAAATGCTTGAAATGCATCATTCTTATGAGTGATAAATAGTGTCCAAGTGTATCTAGAATAGTCATCAACTATAACAAGGGCATAGTAACTTCCTCCAAGACTCGTGATTCTAGAAGGGCCAAACAAGTTCATGTGTAGTAATTGTAAAGGTTGAGTAGTTGAAACAATGTTTTTGGATTTGAATGAAACTCTAGTTTGTTTTCCCTTCTGGCATGCATCACATAGTCTATCTTTTTCAAATTTTAGTTTTGGCAAACCAAAAACTAAATATTTTGAAATTAATTTAAGTGTTCCATGTTAATGTGAGAAATTCTTTTATGCCATAGCCATGGATCATTATCTTTGCTAAGAAAACATTGATTATTACCTAGTTTTTGACTTAAGTCTATCATGTAAACATTATTGACTCTAAACCCTATATGCTTTATATTTGTATCATGTCCATGTTCAATGACACATTTTTGAGAATCAAATGATACTAGATAGCCTTTATCACACAATTGACTAACACTAAGCAGGTTGTGCTTAAGACCTTCAACTAGTAGAACATTTTCAATGGAGGTTGAAGAATTTGTACCTATTTTTCCAACTCCAAGAATTCTACCTTTGTTGTTGTCACCATAGGTTACATGCTCGCTTTTCTTGGGAGACATATGTGTGAACTTTGATGCATCTCCTGTCATATGTTTTGAGCACCCGCTATCTATGTACCACTTTTCCTCAAGGGTTCCTACAAGATCAATATTGTGACTTAGGTACCCAATCTTTATTGGGTCCTTGAGTGTTAGTGTGAACAATGGATCCTTTTGGGACCCAAATCATTTTAATATTGTTGCAATTTTTCCTAAAATATCATTTAGATATGCCATGCCCTTTTCTTCCACAGTAAAAACATGTAATGAAAGGAGAATTATATTTTTGTGTGGAAGAAAAGAAATTTTTATAAAACTTTTGTCATTTTTCTGGTTTATATCCAATCCCTGCTTTATCAAAAATACATCTTTGTTTTCCTAATATAATATCTAGGTTGTTTTTGCCACTTGAGAGTTTGGCAAGTGAGTTTTTCAGATTTTTAATTTCTTCTACATATTTACTACAACATTCACATGAATTTTCTTTTTCAATTGTCATAGTAGAAGCATGAACTTTATCACTTGATTTAGAGATTGACACTTCAAACTTAAGATGATCTAACTCTTTATTTAACTTTGAAATCTCTTTCTCTAAATCTGAAATAGTTTTCTTAGATGAACAAACAAGTTTTGCAAGTTTAATAGATTCGCTATGTAATTCAGCAAATGCATCTTGTAACTCATCAAAAGAAATAGATTTGTTAGAAGATGTTACCTTTTCGTCACTTTCATAGTTTTTGCCCATTAGACATAGATTAATCACTTCTTTTTCAGAATCATCAGACGATTCTAAGTCGTTATCATCCCATGTGATGTAGGCCTTCTTTGCCTTCTTTTCTCCAATGTTTTGTTCTCGAATTTCTCCATTCTTTTCTTAAAGATTGGACAATCAACCCTCAGATGTCTGAGTTGATTGTACTCCTTGGAGTTTGAGATGATTCTTCAATCCTTCTTTTAGGTTTGAAGTTTTGTTTCTTTGAGTTTTTCTCATCCTAAGAAATTTGTTGAATCTTTTGACAAAGAGACTAAGTTCTTCATCATTATCCAAGTCAATTGAATCTTCCGTATCACTTTATTCTTGGATTGAAGATGAGGCTTTAAGAGCAATTCCCTTCTTCTTCTTATCATTTTCTTCATGTTGATTTAGTCTTTGCAACTCCATTTCATGTTCCTGTAATTTTCCAAATAATGTAGCAAGAGACATACTAGATAAATCTCGAGATTCTGTGATGGCTGTTACCTTGGGTTGCCTTTCTCTACTTAGACATCTCAAAACTTTATTTATTAGATCCTCATTTGGAAATATTTTTCCTAAAGATGCAAGATGATTAACTATGTGTGTGAACCTCTTTTGCATGTCCTGTATACTTTCATTTGCATTCATCCTAAATAGTTCATATTCACGAGTTAATGTGTTTATCCTAGATCTTTTAACATCTGTTGTGCCTTCATGTGTTACTTGTAGGGTATCCCACATATCCTTTGCACTTTTACAGTTTGATACCCTAAGGTATTCTTCCATTCATAGGGTTGATGTAATTATGTTTTTGGCTTTTAAGTTATATTGTACTAGTCTTCTTTCTTCCTCACTCCAATCTTCCCTAGGCTTTTCTATTGTTGTATTTCCAGCAACCATGGTGGGAATATAAGGCCCTATTTCTATGGCTTCCCAAATGTTTAAATCTATAGCCTCTATGAATATTTGCATGCGGGTTTTCCAATAGTGGTAACCCACTCCATTAAAAATGGAAGGCCTATTAATTGAATTGCCTTCGGGGAACAAGTAGTTTGATGAGGCCATTAATTCTTGAAGCTTCTAAAATTTGTACAAGAATGAAGCTTTGATACCACTTGTTGGACAAGTGGCCTCATATACCTTAAGAAAGGGGGGTTGAATTAAGATATCACAAACTATTCCCCAATTAAAAATTCTACTTTGATTTTAACCCAAGTCCCAAGATTCCTTTTAAAATGAATTCCTAAATAATAATTCAAATTAAATTTACAAAATAAAAACAATAAGCAACAATAAATAAAAGAGTTTAAGGGAAGAGAAAGTGCAAACATAATTTTTATACTGGTTCGGCAAAGTTTGTTGCCTACGTCCAGTCCCTAAGAGATCCGCTTGGGAGTTCCACTATCTCACAAATCCTTTACACCTTCTGAAACACACAAGGACAACCCTTCCTTTGTGCTAAGATGCTTTATAACAAGAGACTCACAGTCTCTTAGCCCTTTTTCATAAGTAAGAAGAAAAAGAAGAAATTATCTCTCTTGAAAGAGACAGATGTTACAATAAGAGCTTTTTGTTTGAGAGGATTATGTCTTTTGTGAACAGTGAAAACTCTAAAGAAAATTCATGCCCAAGTCACCTATTTAAATGCCTTTGATGGCCATTCAAGAATCCAATGAAAAGTTGTGACTATTGGCAGATTTTCTCGAAAATCCTCTCTGGTAATCGATTATAGCATTTGTGTAATCGATTACACAGTTTATTTTATTCAAAATTCGAATGTCCAACATTCAAAAGCTCTGGTAATCGATTACATATGATGTGTAATTGATTACACACCTACAAAATCATTTGTAACCGTTTTAAAGCATTGGTAATCGATTACATAGTTTTGGTAATCGATTACAGCTTTGAAAACTTTGAAAATAACTTTGAAAACATTTCCAGAAAGCTTTGTGGCCACTTGTAATCGATTACCAGAGAGTAAAATGCTTTGAAAAGTTTTTTGTTAAGATAGAAACTCACTTGGCCAATCATTTGTGCTTTTCAAAAACTTTTCTAAGAGTCTATCTTAATTCTTATCTTGAGATCTTTGCTTTGCTTGACATCTTGCTTTCTTCATCCTTGAAATTCATCTTGAATGATCTTTGAAATTCCTTGGCATCATCAAAATAATTATTGAAGCTTTGCTTCTACAATATGAACTCTATCACGCAAGATTGTGTGGTCACTGGCAGCCATATTTTTAATCAAATCCATGGCTTCTTCAGGAGTCTTCAACTTAATCTTTCCTCCTGCAGAAGCATCAAGTAAATGCTTTGACTGTGGCCTTAACCCATCGATGAAGATGTTCATCTTTATAGCCTCTAAAAAACCATGAGTGGGAGTTTTCCACAGCAAGCTACGGAACCTCTCTAATGCCTCACTTAAAGACTCATTGGGAAATTGATGAGATGAAGAAATTGCAGCTTTTCCCTCTGCAGTTTTAGACCCTATAAAATAATTTTTTAGAAACTTCTCAACAACTTGATCCTAGGTCTTTAAACTGTTGCCCTTGAATGAATGTAGCCATCTCTTAGCCTCCCCAGACAAAGAAAATGAAAACAAACTGAGCCTAATAGCATCCTCAGGTACACCGGTAAGCTTGACAGTATTACAAATCTCAATATATGTTGCCAAGTGTGAGTATGGGTCTTCATTAGGTAAACCATGAAATAAATTGCTCTGTATTAGCTATATCAAAGAAGGTGGGTAAGTAAAATTTTGTTCTTGAACTTCTAGTCGTGCCTCACTAGTAAAGAACTGCGGCACACTCGAGCTAGAGTAATCTTCAAGGGTAATTCTTCTTTCCTCATCCGCAATGATATTGGCTTCAATTAAAACTGTGTGAGATTCCCCTTGTCTTGGAAAACTAGAAGATGCCTCAGAAGATAAAGGTTTTTCTTGAATTGCTACTGCCTCAATGTCCTACAAAAGCTTTCTATTCCTTTCTGCATTCCTTTTCCTGCAAGTTGCGTTAATTTCCAAATCTATAGGAATCAAAACACTTGCAAAAGATCTTCTTTGCATGCAAAACAAGCAAAAACAGCAGTTAACCAATTCCAAAGAACAATGAATTCTGAACTAAACAAATATTGACAAAAATAGAAATTAATGAATCAAAGAATAATGAATTGATGCCTTCAAATTGAACTAAACTTTCCAAATAAAAATAGTTCCCCGACAACGGCGCCAAAATACTTGTTGACTGCTTTCACGACCACTATACTTGTTTATATATGGGAGTGGTCTTACCGGCAGGTACACCGGGTCGCCAAGTAAATAATTAAAACGAAATTATCCGAGTATCAAACTCAGGGAACTAGTTATTTGGCATAGGTTTGTTCAATAAGCAGGCATTTGCAAACAGAAATCATGGTTTTGAATGAAAATAAAAGTATTTTTTATTCTAATTGAAAAGCAATAAACAAAATCAAGTAAGTTTGAAAACAAATATCTAAAGGCATTGGGTCCTCTTACTGAGTAAGTTGATGCAATTAAAGGTGTTTCTCTAATTAAAGATATTCCTGTGTTCTATGCTAATGACTCAAGTACTAAACACCGATGTCTCGCGAGTTTAGCCTAATTCTAATTAAACTTCGTTCGCAGATGTCTCTTGTTGAACTTAGAATAATCGAACAACATTATAATCACAGCATAAGGGAAAATTAAATTACCGCACTCTGTGTCCAGACATACAGTAACCTAATCCTTCCCTATCAAGTTCTAAGGAAACAGTACATCTTTCAATGCTAAAGTTCCCCAACAACACATACAAATGGGTGATCTAGCCACAAGCATGCAATAATGAAGCACTGATAAAAGCAATGAACACATAAAATAACCTTAATTAGATATGAAAAAGAGTTTACATCAACTACACAGTAAGAATCCCCAACTGAGGGTTTTGGCCTTCCATGGCAAGGAAGCTCCTTTTACACTCAAGAAGAGGAATCAAGAGAAATTGCTTGCTTACTAAGGAGTGGGGATGTCTCCTCCACCTCTAGGAATCTCACAATCACTCAAAAACTCTCTAATCTCCCTAAAAGATGAAAACTTGTCTCCTTGCTCTGTTCTTGCACTCTCTGCAATCCACACCTCAGGCCCTTTTCTCAGTCTATTCAGACTCTTTAAATTATATGAAAATCAGGCTTAAAAGGGCTTCCTGACCTCGACGCCGCACTTAGCGCCATTCTCGCGCTTAGCACGAGTAAGTGAATTTGAGCTTAGCGGCATTTTCATTCTAAGCCTGGAAGGCGACAGACGACTCGCTTAGCGAGCTGATAACGCGCTAAGCGCGTCCTTACATAGCATATGCCTTTCCAGATTCCCTTGACTTGCTAAGCGCACTGGTGTTGGGCTTAGCGGTTGATGCGCGCTAAGCGCATTGAACTCGCTTAGTCGACAACCACTTTGGCACATCCTCAAAATAGCTCCTTTTTGCCTGAAATTGAAGAGAATTTAACATTATTTCCATATAAAGAGGATTCTAATGAGCAGAGATCAAAACAAAGCAAAATTTATTTATAATCCTATAAAAAGAACTATAAATTGGGGAAATATTTATATTTTCTAAAAATTTTCTATACAAAAGTTAGTCGAATAAGACGACTAACAATGCCTCTGGTTGACAAAGGGGAGACTAAAGTAGTCTCGATCGATAGACATTGAGTCTTCGATGAAAGGGTGCAAATGATCATATTGGTCTCTGCGTGTCAACGGGCTTGCTTGCCTCTAGTTGACAAAAAGGAGACTAAAGTGGTCTCGGTCGACAGACATTGAGTCTTCGACGAAAGGGTGCAGATGACCATATCGGTCTCTGCGTGTCAATGGGCTCGCTTGCCTCTAGTTGACGAAGGGGAGACTAAAGTAGTCTCGGTTGATAGACATGGAGTCTTCGACGAAAGGGTGTAGATGACCATATTGGTCTCTACATGTCAACGGGCTCGCTTGCCTCTGGTTGACAAAGGGGAGACTAAAGTAGTCTCAGTCAGCATACATGATAGAGGACTTTGAGTCCCATAAAGGCAAGTGAGGACTTTGAATCTTGTGAATGATTAGGTTAGGACTTCGAGTCTTATAAAGGTGAGGACTTTGAGCCCTACAAAGGTGAGGACATTTGAGTCCACTGAAGGCAAGGACTTTGAGCCTTCTAAAGGCAAGGACCTTGAGTCCTCTAAAAGTAAGGACTTTGAGTCCTATGAAGACGAAGACTTTGAGTCCTCTGAAGGCGAGGACTTTAAGTCCAATGAAGGCTAGGACTTTGAGTCCTATGAAGGTGAATACTTTGAGTCCTCTTAAGGCGAAGGATGTTGAGTCCTATGAAACAAGCCAATGGGCACTAGTACCAAAGGGCTCAACCTTATGAAAAAGCAAGAGATTGACTCCTTGAGAAGGCTTATCCTCTTTAAAGAGAATATATGCATTTAATATGAACATGATTTTTTTTTCGGATGCAGACGCATGCAACTTTTATCTTGAAATGCACTAAATGCAGGCTTTGTATGCTACAATGCAATGCAATGGAAATTGTACAATGTTCATGACATTCTTTCCTATTTTGTAATTTTGATTTGATTTGACATTCTTTCCTATTTTGTAATTTTGATTTGATTTGAATTTCTTCATATTTTGTGGGAAACCTAGATTGACTGTCTCTTTTTTGAAAGATGTGATAACTCATGCAACCCCATCCTATTTTGCAAATCTCTTTGGAAGCTCCCTCAAAGTGTATGTTCTATTTTGATTTTGTCACTTGACAATTTTAGAGTGATGGCAGTTGAGGCATTTGACATTTAATCAATCAATTGAAATATTGTTTCTAGGGTTTGTCCCCCCTTGTTTTCAAAAACTTTGATTATTCTGCACAGCAAGAAAACACAAGTCTTTGGGATCAATCACATGCACCATTAAAGGATGGCAATGGATTGTTACACTTTGGTATATGACCAAGTGAAACTTTCTTGAAAGAGTGATGCTATGGGTTTGTTGATCCCACTGATACTCAATGGCAAGGGCCAATCCTGAAAGAACTTATCTGACGAAGGCTACCCTTGGATTCGAATGGAATCCTAAGGAGTTTTGCATGAGAGACTAACATCAGATGTTTGGGCATCTTCCACGAGCTCTTGGTCAAATGAGCTTTCTTCTTAAATGTGCAAGCCTGAAACCTCGGGGGTTTTTCTTTTTTTTTAGATATATATTTTTTTTAACAATCACAAGCATGTGCGAGTTCCATTCCAGAATCCCAACTTAAAAGCAAATTAGTCATTCCTTGATCCACATGGACTTTATTAGGCTTGTAACGTGGTCAGGGGTGAGAGGGCTATGAAAGAAAGGGTTAGAGGCTCAAAGAGTGTTTGAGGGTTATATTGAGTAAGAACCTCGAGAGCGTCCCTTGTAACTTTTGGGTTGGGCTCTACTCTTTTTATACATTAATCTTCCATTGCACTTTTGTGCCCTCTTTGTAGAACCTGGAGACCTTTGTCTCTCTTTTTTTCATTTGCCTTTGGCGGATTTTATTTTCCTTTTTTTTTTGCTGCCCAATTTCATGCATGTGTTGTTTTGCATTGCTCTTCCTGCTGGTTTAGTGGTGATTCCTACTCAGGGTTTCTACTTTGCTTTTACTTTTTCTTTTGTTTGTTTTTAGAAAACAAATATGCTTTGGCTCTGAGGGGGTAGCTAAGGATAAACTAGTGTTTGGGATGTTGAAACATGGCCATGTGTCATTTCAAATCCTGACTTGGATCCTTTTGTAGTTTGGATTTTGGGACCAAACCTTAACAACATGCCCCTGATTTTATTTTTTTACATCACCCTAATTCTTGCCTGGATCATCCTTTCCAGGTTTTCAACCTACTGGGTGAGAAATTTTGATTTGCCCCATAGGTTCGCTTAAGGCTCATGCACGGTGCCTCTAATTGCCCCAATGTTGGACTCTGAGGTTTCTATTGCCACCTTTTGTCATGACCTTGTAGCAAGGAAAAAAAGAAAGAAACTGTGCGGATTCTCGAAAATGAATTTTTCAAGGACGAGAAACATTCGCAGGATTTTTCAATTGACAAATCAAGTCAAATGACTCCTATTATTGATAACTCACTTTTCTCTCAAAAAGACAAACTTTTAGGAATGATAAAATGAGGTCACATGAAAGTCTTATTTTTGGTTTGAAACATAGTCAATCAAATGTTTTTGTTAATTTTTTTTTGTTTTTTTTTGCTTTGAACTTTACTCGTCGTTTTACGGCACCCTTACCAAACGTGTAGAACGAGTAATTTCTTATTGAATGGTCTTAAAAGTCAAGACTCAGAAACATAGGTCACTTGAGAAAACAAAACCATCAGCTTACACTCACATTCCAGTGGAAAATAAGCAAAGACATATTTGGGAGAGGATGAGAGACAAAGATGTCAAATTTAACCATATTATTAGCATTGTAACTGTGGCTTACAATAACGGCATAAACTTGAAAACCCTAATGAGTCATTAGAGACATCTAACAACAACCTTCAAATTGCCCCATGTATAATGTCGCTTGCCAATGTCAGAATTCACAAGCGCTTTTCTTCAAATTTCAGCCAGCCTGTATCAATTAGACCTTGCACCTTATGCTTCAGGGTCCTACAATGCTCAATGGAATGCCTCGGAACTCCTCCTTGGTAAGCACATGTTACATTCGAGTCATATCCTCAAAAAAATAGGGGTTGAGGAACCTTGGCTAGGGTTATGGCTACCATTGAATTATCGAGTAGATACGGGAGCAAGTCAGCATAGGACACTGGAATTTGTAGACAAAGGATCAAGCTGAATGTTTTGATGATGCCAAAGGATTACATGAATCACATGCTTCTCAAAGATTTATTCAAGACAAAGATATTCAAGATGAATGATCAAGACAGTCTTTAGAGTCTTAGGAAGGGTATATTAAATAGGAAGGGAATTCCAATTGAAGTCGCAAAAGGTTTGGCCAAGAAATCTAAGTTAAAAAGGTTTTTTCAATAGATTTACTCTCTGGTAATCGATTACCAGAGGATGTAATCGATTACCAGTGACCAAAAATGATTTACAACAGCTATTAAATTTGAATTCAAAATTTGTATTGTGTAATCGATTACACATATATGGTAATCGATTACCAGCAGATATTGAACGTTTTTAATTCAAATTTTAAAGCTTGTAATCGATTACACACATACTGTAATCGATTACCATAGAAGTTTTTCAGAAAATATTCTCAACAGTCACATCATTTTACTTGATTCTTGAATGGCTGTCAAAGGCCTACATATGTGTGACTTGGGACACAAATTTGCTAAGATTTTTTCAGAACAAAAAGGTCTTATCCTCTTAAAAAGCAAATCGTTTTATCCTCTTACAAATTCCTTGGCCAAATTACTTGTGATTCAATAAGGAATTATTTGAGTGCTCAAATTGTTCAATCAATCTCTTTCAAGAGAGATTTCTTCTTTTCTTCTTCTTCATTCCGAAAAGGGATTAAGAGATCGAGGGTCTCTTGTTGTGAAAGAATTCTAAACACAAAGGAAGGGTTGTCCTTGTGTGTTTAGAACTTGTAAAAGGAATTTACAAGATAGTGGAACTCTCAAGCGGGTTGCTTGGGGACTGGACGTAGGCACAAGGGTGTGGCCGAACCAGTGTAAATCTGAGTTTGCATTTTCTCTTCCCTTAAACTCCTTTATTTATTATTTTTTATATTCATATTCAAATTGTTCTATTTGAATCAATATTTAAGAAATTCATTATTAAGGGAATTTATAACTTGAATAGAAAGTGAAATAGAATTTTAATTGGGGAAATAAGTTGTAATATCTTAATTCAACCCCCCTTCTTAAGATATCTGAGGCCACTTGTCCAACATAATTGGGGTGATTTCTATAGGCTTTTTTGCTACAAAATTCCTTCCTTGGTTGGTGTTTTGGTTTGTGCTAAAGGTGGTGTTTGGCATTGGTCTATGGTAGGTAGGCTTTGTGGTTGATTTACGGATGGCCTTTGTGGGTGATTGGGTGGTGGGTAATGAGAAGGGTTGATATTGGCTGAGTAATTCGGCCCTGTAGGAATGGCAGTCACAGCATGGGTTTCTTCCTCCTTCTCATTCTCAGGCTTTTTACATGTCAAAGCGAGACAATCAAATTTGCCTCTTCTCAGACCCACTTCGATCCTTTCGCTGGGGAACACTAAATCGACAAAGCTTGAAGGCATGTAACCCACCATCTTCTCATAGTAGAACATTGGTAACGTGTCTACTATCATTGTTATCAACTCTCTCTCCATCATTGGGGGTGTTACTTGAGTTGTCATAACCCTCCACCTTTCGGCGTACCCTTTGAAAGATTTGTGCTCCTTTTCAAACATGTTCTATAGTTGCATCCTATCTGAAGCCATATCAGAATTGTACTGATGCTGCCTAACGAAGGCAACCATTAGGTCCTTCCAAGAATGGACTCGGGAAGGTTCCAAGTTAGTATACTAGGTGACAACTGCCCTAGTAAGACTTTCTTGGAAAAAATGCCTCAGCAATTTTTCATCTTTTGCATACGCCCCCATCTTCCAACAGTACATTTTCAGATGATTCTTGGGGCAAGTAGTCCCCATGTACTTATCAAATTTTGGCACCTTGAACTTTGGAGGAATGAGCACGTTGGGTACTAAGAACAACTCTTCTATGTTAGCAAAGGCATAATCTCTGCCTCCTTCAGTGGCCCTGAGCCTTTCCTCTACATGATCCAACTTCTCCTTTTCCGCCATAGCAAGAGGGACTCTTCCCGCTGCAAAATGCAAGGGTTGTGGTTGTGGGCAAAACTGAGTGCCCTCCAAAGTGTTAGGCAGGGACTACCAACTTCCTACCCCTTAGTATTGTATCCGAGGCAAGACTCGAAGTTGGCTAGATTGTGGTGGGATATTTTATGCGTCTTCCCCATGGGCTGAGAGACATGTGCATGATCAAATTGAGGTCGTTGGCTCTCAATAAGTATAGGTTTAGAGTTATTGACATTCTCATCGGGAGTGTGCGCCACATTGGGTGGTGTATAGTTGGGAGGCAAGTCATATAGCGGGAAGGTGTGCTTGTTCAGAACTTGCACAAAATAGGGGCCACTCATACTTCCCAACTCTTTGCCTCCTAGACCTACCATATCTGAGGTTGGATGATTTACTTGGTTGAGGCCAGATGGGGGAATCGGTTCCACTCCAACAATGACACTAGTAGCGGCAACTGCAGTCGCATTGACTTCCATCATCTTCTTCATGCCCATCATGGCCTCCATCATTGTGGCCATTTGCTCTTTCATGGCCTCCATGTCGGCTTTCATCCGCTCTTGCACCTCCTCTTCTTCACCCATTACTCTAGCTCTTGCACGCGTTTGGTAAGGGCATCGTAAAGCGCACTCTTTCCTTTTGATAACAATGATTGTAGTTATGATTTCAAGGAAAGAATGCAATGAGCAAGGCAACCAATGAAATGCATGGATGTATGTGAATGATGCATTATTGAAGTATTGCAAATTTTACACAGGACATAGGGTTGAATCAATCTAGATTTTCATTAAAACAACAAGGTCCATCGCATCTTGTCAAAGAGGAGCTAGAAATAAAACATGGACGTCAATAGTCCTCAAGTTTTTTTGTAAATTGGCACAATCATGTGTTGGCATTAGACAAAGAAACAATGTAACTCGATCCATCTTTTGCCCTAATTTTTGCAAGCTGGTTACTTCCATACTTGACCTTGACTTAATGACCCTTTTCTTAAAACATGTGCTTGGTTCACTCCCATAATCCAAGGAATAGCAATTTTGATCGCAATTACTTTGACAACATCTCATAGAGATGAATGATTTGGGCATACTTATGCATGGAAAATGTAATTATGAGATTGAGATGCCCGAAGAACCATCATTTCCTAGTTAACCACATTCACATGATTTTCAATCACTTTTTTAGGGAGATGGGTGTATAATCCCAACATGGTTGGTTTATAGCCATTATCATGGTACAAAACACATGCAACTAAGAATATGGTGTGACTTTCTTTTGTTCTTTTTTTGTTTTTGCTTTTGCTTATTTTCTTTTTTGTTTTGCAGAGGAAAATGCAAGGATCATGCATGAGTGAACATGAAAATAAAAGGTATGCAGATTGTAGAACAAAAAAAGCATGTTGAATGCAGATGCATGATGATGCAATGACTCATGCAAAATGCAATGCTTGAATATGATAAATAACAAATGCAAGAATGATATGTTCATTACGATGCCATGAAGAGATTCATGATGTAATCAAGGAATACGCCAGAGTGAGTTTTCTATGTGCCCCTAATTGAGGAATCTAATGGAAAAGACCCAAAATTCCCCTTCTAGTGACAATTCCCAAGTGTGGTTTCATGTAACCTTACTGGCTTCTAGAGATATCATCCTCTTAGGTAATATATTATGGCGATAGGGACTATCAGTGACAATGCATCACTGAAAAAAGAAAACTCTAGATGAGGCTTCACTGTCATCAAGCAAGTCAGAGACCCAACATGACCACAGATTGACCTCTACTCCTTATGGCTCACATAGACCCGGGTATAGGGAAAAATATCTTAATGTGTGTGCGAGGTGTAGGTGTCATGTGTGTGTAGAAAAAAATTATTTCTAACTATGAATGTAATCGATAGACAAACACACACCAAACACAACAACATAGCAAAGGTTATGTACAAATATGGACAAAAAACCAAAGACAAAAGGGAAAAGGGAACATAAATAACAAAGAAGTCATGATAAGATGTTGCACACTGATTGAATAGCCTAACTCTCTAAAAATAGTCCCTAGTAGAGTCACCACCAACATTTATTTGAGGAAAACGTTAGAAAAACCAAAAGATGATGGTCTACAAAATTTTGAAAATGAGGGTTCGGGAGTTGTTTGCGCACGGGGAAGGTATTAGCACCCCACGCGCCTGTCACAAGGGACGGAAGCCTTCAATCAAGCATGCAATGTGACTTCAAAACTATATATTTTCCTTGTTTTATGTTTTTTATGTATTTTCCCTTTTTAAGTTTTTTTTATCTCTTTTGCTTTTTATGTTTTTTTACTTTTTTATGGTCGACAAGGGTGCTTCCCTCGCTCCTACGTATTCTCGAGTGCGATGAGGAAATTAGATCTACGTAGTTCTTTAAGAACTAAATGGTGGTTAAATTGTTTTTTTATCTTTTTTTGTAAGATTATTTTTAACCAAACAAAAGTTATTTAAGGCGTTAGACCTTTAAACGATCTTTTGGTTCTTGAAGAGAAAATCGTTAAGGCGTTGGACCTTTGAACGATCTCTTGATTTTGAAAGGAGGAGAGAAACGTTAAGGCGTTGGGCCTTGAAATGATCTTCTCAAGTTTGAAAAGAAAAGAATCGTTTAAGGCATTGGACCTTTAAACTATCTCTTGATTTTTGAAAGGGAAGAATTGTCAAGGCGTTGGACCTTTAAACGGTCTCTTGATTTTTGAAAGGAGAGAATCGTCAAGGCGTTGGACTTTGAAACAATATTCTTAAGTTTGAAAAAGAGAGAATCATTTAAGGCATTGGACCTTCAAACGAACTTCTCAAGTTTGAAAGGAGAGAATCGTCTAAGGCGTTGGACCTTTAAACGATCTCTTGATTTTTTTTATGAAATGAAGTTTATGAGTTGGTTTTTTTCTTTATTTGTCTTTGGGCTCACTAATCTTCAATTCCCTCTTTTTTTTAAGATAACTTACGGCGTTAATGACCAGTAAAAACTTACTTTATATTGATGAAAAACAATCGATTGAAATTTATTTTAACGGTGATTAAGTGAGATTACGGTATGAACGACCGGTCGAAACTCGCTTAAAACAAGGAAAAGGAATACCGAAAGTAAAAGATTGAAGATGAAAACATACAAAGCAAGAATGGACCCTAAGGGTGCATAGAATGAATTCAAAGCTTTGAAATCAAAAACTAACCGGTCAAAGAATGATGAACGATGAAGAACAAATGAGGAACAGTGAAGAATGTCCACGAATTTGATCACAGAAATGTTACGGAAGCGCCTCGACCTTGATTTTCTCCTTCTTTCTTCTTCTCTTCACTAATTTTAAGTGAAATATGCTTGCCAAGGGTGTTGAACCCCTTCCCCTCAGCCTCCTCTGCCATTTAATAGCCAAAATAGGGGAGGAGGTTACCGCCCAGCTCGCCAAGGCGAGCTGGTGGCTTAAGCTTGAAGTAACATGCTCGCCCAGGTGAGCTAGTTGCTTCCTCCAGAAGCTTCCTGATAGGCCTAGATGGGCCCAGGGTTAAAGAACACCCCCTATATTGATTAGTTCACCCCAATTATGTGTTTCTGGCTCATTTCCTTCCAAAATGTCATGAAACTTTATGGACTACACGGCAATGAGTGTTAAGCATCTCAATTTGGCTAGCAAAAGTCCACACATTGACAAACAATTGTCCCCAGACGAAATTAGGGTATGACAGGGGGCACATAGCAAGCTCACTCTGGCATGTTCCTTGCTTGCATCATGCATATCTTCATGGCATCGTAATGGACATATCATTCTTGCATTTATCATTTATCATATTCATGCATTGCATTTGCATGAGTCATTGCATCATCATACATCTTCATTTAGCATGCTTTTATTTTGCCAACTGCATACATTCCATTTTCATCGTTCTCAAGTTATGTTTACTCGTGCATGATCCTTGGATTTTCCACTGCCAAAAAAAAACATTTGATTGACTGTGTTTCAAATCAAAAATAAGAAGTATGAACATTCATGTGACCTCATTTTATTGTTCTTAAAAGTCATATTTTTTAGAGAAAACTGAGTTATCAAGAACATGAGTCATTTGACTTAATCTATCAATTGAAAATCTTTTAAATATTTCTCGTCCTTGAAAATTCTTTTTTTGAGAACCTGCACAATTTCTTTCATTTTTCTTTGCTACAAAGTCATGACAAAAGACAACAATAGATACCTCAGAGCCCTACACTAGGGCAATGAAAGGCACCATGCATGAGCCTCAAGCAAACCTAGGGGCAGATCAAAAGTTCTCACCCGGTAGGTCGAAAACCCGAAAGGGCGGCATAGGCAAAAATTAGGGTTGATAAAAAAGAAAAAAAAACAACGAGGAGCATGTTTACCAGAGGTTTGGTCCCAAAATTCAAACTATAAAAGGATCTAAGTCAAGATTTGAAATGACACATGGTCGTGTTTCAACATCCCAAACACTAATTTATCCCTTGCTACCCCCCTCTGAGCCAAAGCATATTTGTTTTCTAAAAACAACACAAAAAACAACAAAAACAAAATAGGAACCCATAGTAGGAACCACCGCTAAACCGGCGAGAAGAGCAATGACACATGCATGAAGTCGGGCAACAATGAAAAGAAAAAGAAAATGAAATTTGCCAAAGGCGAGAAAAAATAAAAGAGATACAAAAGATCTCTAGATTTTACATGAAAGGCACAAAAGTGCAATAAGGATTAATGTATAAGACAAAAGGAGTATAGTCTGACCCAAGAATTGAAATCAACAAAGTACGAGCAAGACTCTCAAGGTTCTTACTCAATATAAACCTTAAACACTCTTTGAGCCTCTCTGATCCTTTCTTTCATAGCCCTCTTACCCCTGAACATGCTACAAGCCCAATAAAGCTCATGTGGTTCGAGGAATGATTAATGTTGCTTTTAAGTTAGTATTCTGGAATGGAACCTACACATGCTTGTGATTTTTTAAATATATATATATATATATATATATATATATATATATATATATATATATATATAAGAGAAACCTAAGGTTCACACACATTTAAGAAGAAAACTCGTTTGACCAGGAGCTCGTGGAAGATTCCCAAAGACAATTGTGATAGTAGGGTACATCTGATGTTAGACTCCTTGGGATTCTTTTCAAATCCAATGGTAGCTTCATCATATAAATTCTTTCATGATCAACCCATGTCATAAAGTTTCAGCAGGATCGATAAACCCTTGGCATCACTCTATGACCTTAAATCAAGAAAGTTTCACTTGGTCACATACCAAAGTATGAGAATCCATTTTCATCCTTCAATGGGGCACAAGATCGATCCCAAAGCCTTATGTTTCCTTGTTGTGTAGAATAATAGAAGGTTTTAAACAAAAAAAAAGAAAGAAAGGGACAATCCCTAGGATCAATATTTTGGTTGATTGATTAAATGTCAAATGGCTCCACTGTTGTCATCCAAAATTGTCGAGTGACTAAATCAAACAAACATACCCTCTAAGGGAGTCCCCGAAGAGATTTGCAAAAGGGTCTCATGAGTTGTCACATATTTTAGATAGGGGCAGTCAATCTGTGTTTTCCACAAAAATGGAAAAAAAGAGCAAAAAAATAATATAAAAATCACAATCACAAAAATAGGAAAGAATGTCATGAGCATTACACAATTTTCATGGTTCAAAACCTTTTACATTTTACTACATTTAAAGATGAAGGTTGCATGCATCTGCATCCCAAAAATCATGTTTGGTTATAATTACGTAGATTTCTCTTTATATACCCAATTCCTAAATCTAGTGTCCTATCTTTTGAGTTTAGCATGAGAGGCTCTCTCAAAGAGTCAACCTCTTGCTTTGTCATGAGGTTCATCCCTTTGGTACTAGTACCTATTGGCTTCTTTCACAAGACTCAAAGTCCTTGCTTTATCTTTCATAGGACTCAAAGTCCTCGCTTTTATGCTTTCATAGGACTCAAAGTCCTCGCTTTTATCTTTCATAGGACTCAAAGTTTTCGCCTTTGTCTTTCATAGGACTCAAAGTCCTCACCTTTGTCTTTCATAGGACTCAAAGTCCTCGCTTTTATCTTTCACAGGACTCAAAGTCCTCGCTTTTATCTTTCATAGGACTCAAAGTCCTCGCTTTTATCTTTCACAGGACTCAAAGTCCTCACCTTTGTCTTTCATAGGACTCAAAGTCCTCGCTTTTATGCTTTCACAGGACTCAAAGTCCTCGTGTTTATCTTTCATAGGACTCAAATTCCTCGCCTTTATCTTTCATAGGACTCAAAGTACTCGCTTTTATCTTTCATAGGACTCAAAGTCCTCGCTTTTATCTTTCAAAGGACTAAAAGTCCTCGCTATTATCTTTCATAGGACTCAAAGTCCTCGCCTTTATCTTTCATAGGACTCAAAGTCCTCTGCCTTTATGCTTTCATAGGACTCAAAGTCCTCTATCATTTACATTTCAAAGACTTCAATGTCTTCAGTCATTTATGCTTTCAAAAGCCTACAATGTCTTCATTTATATTTCAAAGACTTCAATGTCTTCAGTCATTTATGCTTTCAAAAGACTACAATGTCTTCATTTACATTTCAAAGACTTCAATGTCTTTAGTCATTTACACTTTCAAAAGAATACAGTGTCTTCATTTACATTTCAAAAGACTTCAATGTCTTCAATCATTTACGCTTTCAAAAGACTTCAATGTCTTCTATCTTTTACTCTTTACAAAACTTCAACGTCTTTTGTCTTTTATAGGACTCATTGTCCTTGTCTTTGTGCTTCATAGGACTTGACGTCATCTGTTTCTATGCTTTGAAAAAAAAAACTTCAGATGTCTTCCGCTCTATAGAACTTCAATGTCCTCATGTTTTCTCGGTTTAACTTTCTTGGTTCGCCAGTTGCTCGGTCGAATAGCAAGATCGCTCGAACGAAATTAGTGTCTTTATCTTTACTTCCCTTTTATTTCCAATAAGTAAAGAGGGCAAGCAGTTGGTGGTATACCCCTGCAAAACACTTTGGAGGGCCCTCAGTATCACCCATAACCACACCCCTTGCATTCCACAACAGGTAAAAACCCTCATGCTATGGCAGAAATGGGAGAAGTTGGATCATCTAGAGGAAAGGCTCAGGGTCGTTGAAGGAGGCAGAGATTATGCCTTTACTGACGTAGAAGAGTCGTTCCTAGTACCCAAACATGGTCATTCCCAAGTTCAAGGTGTCGGACTTTGACAAGTACAAGGGGACTACTTGCCCCGAGAACCATCTAAAGATATATTGTCGAAAGATGGGGGCATACGCAAAAGATGGGAAACTGCTAATACATTTCTTCCAAGAAAGTCTTACTAGGGTAGTTGTCACCTGGTATACTAACTTGGAACCTTCCCGAGTCCATTCTTGGACGGACCTAATGGTTGCCTTTGTTAGGCAGTATCAATACATTTCTAATATGGCTCCGGATAGGATGCAACTACAAAGCATATGCAAGAGGGGTCACGGATCTTTCAAAGAATACGCCCAAAGGTGGAGGGATCTGGCAGCCCAAGTGGTTCCCTCAATGATGGAGAAGGAAATGATAACAATGATAGTAGACATGTTACCAGTGTTCTATTATGAAAAATGGTAGGTTACACACCTTCAAGCTTTCCGGATTTGGTCTTCACTGGTGAAATGATCGAAGTGGGTCTGAAAAGAGGCAAATCTGATCATCATGCTTTGATAAATACAAAAAAACTGGGGCAAATGAAGAAGGTGAGAATGAGGGAGAAACCCATGCTGTGACTGCCATTCTTATACGGCCAAGTTTCCCACCAACCCAACAATGTCATTACTCAGCCAATAACAACCCTTCTCCTTACCCACCACCCAGTTATCCACAAAGGCCATCCCTAAGTCAACCACAAAACCCACCTACCACACAACCAATGCTAAACACCACCTTTAGCACGAACCAAAACACCAACCATGGAAGGAATTTTGCAGCAAAAAGCCTGTAGAATTCACCCCAATTCTGGTGTCCTATGCTAACTTGCTCCCTTATCTACTTTATAATGCAATGGTAGCCATAACCCCTGCTAGGTTTCCTCAAGTGTGGTTTCATGTAACCTTACTGGCTTCTAGAGATATCATCCTCTTAGGTAATATATTATGGCGATAGGGACTATCAGTGACAATGCATCACTGAAAAAAGAAAACTCTAGATGAGGCTTCACTGTCATCAAGCAAGTCAAAGACCCAACATGACCACAGATTGACCTCTACTCCTTATGGCTCACATAGACCCGGGTATAGGGAAAAATATCTTAATGTGTGTGCGAGGTGTAGGTGTCATGTGTGTGTAGAGGGCTACACATCCTTGTCTTCAGAGGACTACACATTCTTGCCTTCAGAGGGCTGCACGCCCTCACCTTCAGAGGACTACACGTCCTCACCTTCAGAAGACTACACATCCTCGCCATCAGAGGACTACACGCCCTCGCCTTCAGAGGACTACATGTGCTCGCCTTCAAAGGGCTACACGTCCTCACCTTCAAAGGGCTACACGTCCTCGCTTTTAGAGGGCTCCACATCTGCGCCTTTAGAGGACTTAAGGTCCTCTGCCCTTAATGCTTAACCAAGACTTACGCTCCCGGGTGAAGGGCCAGTAGTTTCCCTTTATCAGACCCTTGGTCAGCCCCATGATCTCGGAGGAGGGCCAACTATGTGAACACAACCAGAGAAGGAGGCTATCGTGCAGGTACTATGCATACCGGGGCAAGATTTCACCCAGCGACCACAATGCCGATCTCCCCCTACGGAAGTATCAGTTGGTCTGTTCCGTCATGACATTGGTAAGTATGCACGTGGCTCAATTGATTTCTGATTCCATCCACTGCTTGTAGGGATCACGCCCACAAGACACCTAGTGGACCCGGAGAAGTCTAATAGGGTTCTGGGGTTTCCAGCTCTGGTTATGGGCCTCTGTAAGTCCTACCGAGTGCCCGCCCCCCCAGCAAGATCACACCATCGTGACATAGGTAAGTATGCACATCACTCAACTGATTTTTGATGTCATATATTGTTTGCAGGCATCACGCCCGCAAGACACCCAGTGGACCCAGAGAAGTCCAGCAGGGTCTTAGGGTTTCCAGCTCTGATTACGGGCCTGTATCAGTTCTACGGAGTGCCTGTCACCCCCAGCATGGTCATCAGGCCCCCTACTAACCGAGCTTTCGCCAAGAAGTACTGCGCCCCAAGGCAGGCGCAGGGCGAGACACCACAACAGCCTGGGGATGGCCGACAGCAGGCAACAGACGCACCGCTGCCCCCTCCAAAGCCCCTCAGCTCATCTACAAAAGCTGGAGCATTGCCTATGACCCGTGGTCGACCAGCAGGTGACCAAGTCCAAAGCCAAAGGTAAGCAAAAGTACTAGGTCCGTGACCGACAAGTCATCACACGTCCAACTCAAGACGTTAAAGAAGTGCTATCAGGAGGCAACCTAGTACCTTTTAAATTTCTGCTTGTTATTTGATCACCTTTTGTTTCTCAAGTCATAGTAGGACACACCTAGTGGCTCATGATCCTAGGAATTTAAATAAGACAAGCACAAGCTCGGAAGGTAGTCATACCTCACAAAATATATGTATGTGTGTTTAGGTAGTGAAAATACCTTAGATATGCATGTATATAGCAAAAATACATATATATATATATATATATATATATATATATATATATGTATGTATGTATGTATGTATGTATGTATGTTTAGGTAGCAAGATACCTTGGATATGCATGTATATAGCAAAAATACCTCACAAAAATATACATATGTTTAGGTAGCAAAATACCTCAAAAAAAAAAAAACAAAAACAAACAAGAACAAAAAATATATCTTTCGGCTGAAAAGCCAGCACGCTTTTGAAAAGAAATAACTTCCAGCTTTTCTTTGAAAAAAATTCACTGATCATAACCAGTTTTTGAAAAAAAATGTGTATGCACCTGAAGGGTGAATGCTGTGAAAATTTTCCCGAACGCCCAAAATGAACTTGGATGAATGCACGAATTGATGAAAAAACATGTTTTGGAAACATTGGGTTGACTTAATAGGGAAAATGAATCCTGAGCCCTAGTGTCACATGACCATAAAAACTTGATGCTTGAGTGTCCCCATGGGTGCATGCATGACCAGTTTTGCATAAAATTTCCTAATCATCATTGTTGCATGTGTGTCATGGAAATAATGTGGGACATCCCCTTTATCCCTGAACCACTGACCAAACCAACACTCCGACATATATCATGTCCAGCCGTTCTACAAGCCTTGAGCCAAAATCCCAAACTCATCATAAACCTTGACCCAGGGTGAGAATGTCCATCCTTGCCCTCAGAAGAAGAGAAAGGAAAGAAAAAGAAGGTTCCCGATCAAAGATCGAAAGAAAGCAAAAAAAAAAAGAAAATTCCCAATCAAAGATTAGGAGAAAGCAAAAAAGAAAGAAAATTCCCGATCAAAGATCGGAAGAAAACAAAAGAAATATGCAGAAAGGTCTTTGGACCAGAAAATATCTTAACAGTACAGAATTGTCACCATCAAATAAGGAAAGAAAGGAAACCATGACCTGAAGTGGTCCTCTCCCTTTGATTGCCAACCAAAAATCCTGTGCGTCGGTGACTTTTTCACCTCGCACTAAACAAAAACAGAAAAGGAAAAGGCCAAAACACTCAACCAAATTCCCCTCCAAAAAAGAACTATTCCCAAGGAAAAGTCCTATTGATCCATGATCACGCGTGTAATCTTTGATTTGATAGGAAATGATTTGCAAAATCAAGTCATGACATATCCATGGTTCAGAATTAGGATGAAGCACTTACCTGTGTGAGATTGATACACTTGGAGTGATTTTCTTCTATTTTGTTGGACCTAGGGTTTCCTCTAAGTGGTCGTTTAGAAACGAAACGCTAACATCCAAAATCTCATTCATGGTTATGAGAAAATTTTATCAGCATACTCTCCTTCCCCAATGGACACATTTGTTTTTCATCAAAAGTCATATGTTGCTCTGATCAGTTGGAGGTTTTGTTTCTTTACTAAAGCATGTTCGCATTTTAGTGAAAGAACACCGAGACTATTTTAGTCTCACAAAGGCAAGAACTACGTAGGTCTAAGTTCCTCATCACAAATTGAGGATACGTAGGAGCAAAAGCCCCGCTTTTGTCGACTGCCCCACCTTTCGCTATCGTGACCCGTGAGTCCGTTGGCACGCGGAAATGCCCTATACGGTAACCCGCACACACCCTTTGCTATCATGACCCAAGAGTTCGGTAGCATGCGGAGACACCTTACGATTATCAGTACCCCATCATTCGAAGACCCCAAGCCCGATTGACACGAGGAGACAAATGTGGTCATCTGCACCCTTTTCGGAGATGTCAGCATCTTCCAGCCGAGACTATTTTAGTCTCACACAGTTAGCAAGAACTACGTAGGTCTGAGTTCCTCATCACAAATGGAGGATACATAGGAGCAAAATCCTCGCTTTTGTCGACCACCCCACCCTTTGCTATCCAGCGACCCGAGAGACCGGTAGCATGCGGAGACACCTTACAGTTATCCGCACCTCATCATTCGGAGATCCCAAGTGCGATTGACAAGTAGAGACCAATGTGGTCATCTGCACCCTTTCCGAAGATGTCAGCATCTTCCGGTAGAGACTATTTTAGTCTCACACCGCTTTTGCAATAACTATGTAGGTTTGAGTTCCTCATCATAAATGAAGGATACGTAGGAGCAAAAGCCCCACTTTTGTCGACCACCCCACCTTTTGTTATCATGACCCGTGAAGTCAGGTGACGTGCGGAGATACACAAGTGATTGTCTGCACAAACTATTTCTGTTGATCCTAACCCATGAAGTTAGGTGGCAGGCGGAGATACCCAAGTAGTTATCCGTATAAACACACTTTCACTATCCGTCAGACTAAGAGTCCAATAGCATGCAAAGACTAATGTCGTCTTCTGCCCCCTTTTTCAATCGGGGCCAACGAACCCGTTGACACACGGAGATTCGTCTTCCGTGCTTTCTGTCATCCTAACCTGTGAAGTCAGGTGACATACGGAGATACCCAAGTGGTTATCCATACAAACGGTTTCCGTCAGCCTGACCCGTGAAGTCAGGTGACGTGCGGAGATACACAAGTGATTGTCCGCACACATGATTTTTGTTGATCCTAACCCATGAAGTTAGGTGGCAGGCGGAGGTACCCAAGTGGTTATCCGTATAAACACACTTTCGCTATCCGTCAGACTAAGAGTCCGGTAGCATGCAGAGACTAACGTCGTCTTCTGCCCCCTTTGTTAATCGGGGCCAACGAACACGTGGAGATTTACGTCGTCTTCTGCGCTTTCTATCATCCTGACCCGTGAAGTCAGGTGACGTGCGGAAATATCCAATCGGTTATCCGTACAAACTGTTTCTGTCATCCTGACCCATGAAGTCAGGTGACATGCGGGGGTACCGTATGGTTATCCGCACCTTTCGTCAACCAGGGGCAAACAAGCCCGTTGACGCGCAAAGACTAACATCATCTTCTGCACCTTTTGTCATCCTGACCCATGGAGTCAGGTGACATGCGGGGGTAGTATATGGTTACCCGCACCTTTCATCAACCAGGGGCAAACGAGCCCATTGACGCTTAGAGACTAACATCGTCTTCTGCACCTTTTTCCATCCAGGGACAGCGAGTTAGGTGGCAGGCGGAGATACCTTATGGTCATCCGCACCTTTCATCAACCAAGGGGAATGAATTCGACGGTATCAGGATGATGTTGGTCATTCGATTCTGATTATTTTCAAAAATTTTGTAGGTTTTTACTCTCGTCGTCCGGAGAGATTCAAGATTGACGACACACGAGATTCTTCTCTGCTAGGCGGGGACGATCATGTTAGATGGCGTAGGGAAGTGTCGTGGTTGTCCCACTTTATCGCTTTCAAGACACTGAAGTTTTGTTGACGCTTCTGTTTCCTTTTCTTTCTTTCTGAATGATAGGTTCCGCTGGTCGAGATACTAACCGACCGGATGATGATGTTCTGCTCGAACGAAATTAGTGTCTTATCTTTACTTCGCTTTTATCTCCAATAAAAGATAAGTAAAGAGGGGCAATTGTCATAACCTAATTTCGTCTGAGGACCATTGTTTGGGGGCATGCAACCTTCGCTTGACCGCCTCGCGGTACTTCACACCCATCGTTAGGCAATCCGTGAAGTTCTGCAACATTCCGGAAGTCAAAAGGAAGCATTATTACGCAATCCATAAAGTTCCGCAACATTCCAGAAGTCAAAAAGGGCATAGTTGCGTAATCCGTAAAGTTTTGCAACATTCCGGAAAGAAAATACGTGTCGTTACGTAATCCGTAAAGTTCCGTAACGTTTCGGAGAAGGAATCAGCAAAAAAAGAATAAAGGGGGTGTATTTAGTAAAAGGGGGTGAAAATAGCAATCAAGCCCACTTGGGCCTTCTAGGGGGTTCCAACAGAAGGCGGTGCCTTCTGGTGGAAGCAACCCAGCTCGCCTGGGCGAGCCGGGCTGCAACCACCTCCCTCTTTTCTCCTATAAATAGGGGAAAGAGGGCAGAGTGAAAATGTTCAACCCTTCTGGTATTTAGGATTCTTTCCTAATTAGTGTGGAAAATTATTTCCGTGGAAAAAATCCAAGCCGAGGCGCTTCCGTAACGCTTTCGAGATGTTTCCGTGAGCGATTTCGTGAAGATTCTTCACTGTTCTTCATCGTTCTTCATTAGTTCTTCATTCGTTCTTCGGTCTTCAACCGGTAAGTTCCCGAAATAAAATCTTGCAATTCATTCTATGCACCCTTAGTGGTCCCCACTTATTCCGTGTGCTTTTATTTTTATTTCGTTTATTTTTCGTACCCCTTTGACGTGCTTTAACCATTTATTTAAGTCGTTTTCTCACCTAATAAATAATAAAATGAATTTCCACCGATCATTTGAGTTGTAATATCGTTTAATCGATGTAAAAATAAAATCCAACCGATCATTCACGCTGTAATCTCGGTTAAACCAAAAAAAAAGGCAAAATATCTTGAAAAATAATAATAAAATAATCAAAAAAATCAATAGGACGTTTTTCTTTGGAAGTTTTCTTGAATGAATTGACTAATAATCAAAGTGAAACTAAGGCTAAAATCAACTCACAAATCAAGCTTTTGTCCGCAAAAGTCACTTAAAACCGTTTTAAGGTCCAACGCCTTAAACGGTCCTCTTTGCCTTTATCGGTTAACATGGACCGTTCAAAAGCATAAAATCAACCCATAACTTTACCGCTTTTGCAAGAACTATGTAGGTCTGATTTCCTCATCGCAATTGAGGATACGTAGGAGCAAAAGCCCCGCTTTTGTCGACCACCCCAAGAGATCATTAATGGTCCAACACCTCAATGTTTCTATCCTTTCACCCCAAGAGATCGTTAATGGTCCAACGCCTTAACGTTTCTCTCCTTTCAAAAACAAGAGATCATTAATGGTCCAACGCCTTAATGTTTCTCTCCTTTCAAAATCAAAAGATCGTTTAATGGTCCAACACCTTATATGACCTTTTGTTCAGTCAAAATATATCTTGCAAAAAAAAGATAAAAACAACTTAACCAACGTTCAGTTCTCAAAGAACTACGTAGGTCTGATTTCCTCATCGCAATTGAGGATACATAGGAGCGAGGGAAACACCCTTGTCGACCACAAAAAGATTAAAAAATACAAAAGGCATAAAAGGACATAAAAACGTAAAAAAGGGAAAATAAATCAAATCGAAGACATGATATTGCACACTTGGTTAAAGGTTGTCGTCCCTTGTGGCAGACGGGTGGGGTGCTAATATCTTCCCCATGCATAAAAACAACTCCCGAACCTTTCACACTTAATGTTCGTGGACCACACCTTTTCCAGTTTTTCCGACATTTTCCTTGAATAAACATTGGTGGCGACTCCGCGCATTTTCCTCCCGTGGAAGACGCACCTGCAAGCCCCGCATCGCCCTCCCGCCGAAGGGTAGGTTGCGACATTGTGCAATATTTTTTATCATGACTTCTTCTTTATTTATGTTCACTTTTCCCCTTTATTTTTTGTTTTGTCCATATTTGTATATAACCTTTGCTATGTGGTTGTGTTTGGTGTGTGTTGTCTATCAATTACATTCATAATTAGAAATATTTTTTCTACGCACACATGGCACCTACACCTCGCACACACATTGAGATATTATGCCCTAAAATACAAGGGCTGAATAATCATACATTTCTAGGGTACCCTACCTACATTATGGAGAAGGCCCAAAAATAATGAAATCATAATCTAATATGTACAAAGATAAGTGGGCTCATACTTAGCCAATGGGCCCAAAATCTACCCTAAGGCTCATGAGAACCTTAGGGCCTTCTCTTGCATCTCTGGCCCAATCTTCTTGGAGTCTTCTATCCAATGCCCTTGGGAGGTAGGATTGCATCATTCCCTCTCCCTTCAAAAGGATTTGACCTCAAATCCAGAGGTTCTTGAAACTCTGGACTTCTTCCCTCAACACCTGTAAAAGGAATAAAAACATATATATTAGTGGTGTTTGGTTTGTTGGAGTAAGGTAAGGTCTGAAAACCCATTTCTTGGGCATCTTCCCATGAGGGAACATGGTTCCTCACCAACTCAATGAGTGGTGCTAAAAGTATAGAAAAATATAGGACAAACCTTTTGTAAAAGTTTGTTAAGTCATGGAAGCCCCAAATTTTCCTTATACTTGGTGGAGTGGACCACTCAGGAATGACCTTTATTCTCTTAGGGTTCATGGGAACCCCTTGATCACCATTTAAAAAATTAAGGAAAGTAATGTAATAAAACATACCTTTTTTATTACTCCTACCAAAAAGTATGACAAACCTAAGGTGTCCCATATGAGCACCTAGGTTTGTATTGAAACAAAAAATAAGAACAAACATGCCTAATGAGTCCCTATGTACACAAATCATGAAGATGTTGAGTGCATGAGTGATTTTACAAAAGAGGGTTTCACCACTCAACACATTCATCATACTACCTATTTTATGGATTTGGTGCCTAATAATACCTATTTTGGGCACCAACAAAGCACAAGGATTTAAGCTCTTACAAACCAAGCCCTTATCCAACAACTCCTTTACTTGAGGAATAACCTCAAGCCCAAGAGGTGTGACAGTGCTAACAAGTGTCTTTTGACAAAGGAGAAAATGTGGAGGTTGTCTAAGAGGGGAAGTTTCTTTAATTTTTGTCTTTATTGCAAAATGACTTTCCTTCTTAGCTAACCTCTTGGAGGAGCCACTTACCTTCTTACACTCCTCCTTAACCATTAATGGTTGTCCTTCTTCTTGGGAGTAGATTTCTTCACTAGATTCATCCCCTTTTGCTTCTTCACTTTCACTAGAAAAAGGTGAAGTAGTAGCCTCATCTTGACTACTATAAATGTCTTGGCCCCTCATAATCATGGTTTTCTTCGTGGGGCATTGAGAAGTAATGTGTCATCTTCCAAGACATTTAAAGCACTTTATAGAGCTAGTCTTCTCTTGAATACTATCCTTAGGGGGTTGCTTTTCTATTGTCTTCCCCTTATCATCTTTGGGCTTAGAAGGTGCTGCCCCTAAGATGCCTAGACCTTGGTCTTTCTTTGGATAAGAGTGAGAGCCATAAGATTTTGAAGTAGACTTTCTTTTAAGTTGTTGCTCTACCCTTCCCATAGAAGTATGAGAGGTTAATGTTAGCCTATTGAGGCTTTCTTTCCTTTTCTCACCTATGGAAGGGAGGTCTAAGATGTGACCTATGCCTTCCTTCATAATAGTCACAAAGTTCTTCACTTAGACTCTTACAAGAGTCATGACTACTATAGGTGGCATGTTTTTCTTTCCTTAACTCTTTTAGTATTTTCCTTCTTTCTTCTTCCCTTATTTGTTCCCTCTTATCTTGATTTATTTCTACCCTCTCTTTTACTTTTTCTTTTCTCTCTATTTTTTCTTTCCATAACTTGAGGGAACTCAACTCATCTAAGATTCTAGATAAAGGTTCCTTATGACTAGTACCCTCACCATTAACACTAGATGAATGATGACTCATGTTTGTGACTAAGTTGTGGTTCTTTCTTGTTGGGGGTTTGCAAAAGGTAAAAGCTAGGGTTCAAAAGAACTCAAGATAAGCAAGAAGAAGGTATCATGCAACAACAAGATAAACTAGGCATGAATAATAAAGAAACTAAGCTATGAAAGTAAGCAAGAAATTAAAGTGCAAGAAATGTGAAGTAGGCAAATCCTAAGAGTGTTTGGATGACCACATTTAAGGTTCCCAACAAAACACTCACTATTGTAAGAGAAAATTGCCTAAAATTATTACACACAAATGGAAGTTTGGTAACCTATTAGAGGCTCCCAACACACTTCCAATGAAAGGCATTTATGTTACAAAATTTGAAAGCAATATAGGTGAGTAAATTGCCAATTACAAAATTATAAAACAATCCTCAATTTTGGTGGTTGCGCTCTCTTTGATGATTCACTTAATTTAGAGTGCTTCTTAGTGCAATAGCTCTTAAGGTGGTTGGCCCCTTGCTTCTTAACTCAAATTCTTCAAGGGATGGCACCAATCCTCATTTCCAATTCCCTATATGGCAAACCACAAACAAGAAAACAAAGAGACAAACAATAACCAAAGACCAAAAAAATGAAATAAAATTTAAACCAATAGAGTTTTAACAAGAAAAATTTTCAAGGATTATTTAACAATTAAAGCAATGCAGAGCACATAAAAGCAAGCTAGGACACAAAGAGAAACCTAGAATGGCTCTAGAGTAGAGTAAAAAACTTTAAAAAATAAGACTCAACAAACCTCTAGTTTTAACACTTTTTTCACACTAATTTTCAATTGAAATTTCATATCTATGATTGGTATAAAATAGGCACAAATTACAGAACAAATTTCAAGCTCAAACAACAAACACACTTTCCTTTCACTTTTTTTTCCTGGACACTGATTTTCCTTCCCACTTGTGTGATTTTTAGTATTTGTTCCTTTTATCCATATCACTTGGTTCGTTTTTTATAATTTTGTTCCAGATGTCCAAAAAATTCAGTAAAAATTTCATCTCAAAATTCGCAGTGACCAATTCGCCGTAAAAATTTTGCTTCTATCTGAATTTAATTCTTGCATGCTTTTGGTCTGATCACCCATTTGTGTGTAAAGTTAGGATTTTTAGCATTGGAAAATGTTTTGAATCCTTAGAACTGGATAGAGTAGGGCTAGATAACTGTATTATTGGACACAAGGTGCAGGGATTTAGTTTTAATTATGTTGTGGCCTTAAAGTTGTTCAGTTAGGCTAAGTTCGACGAGGGATCCGAGAACAAAGTTTAATTAGAATTAGCCCATTCATGCGAGACATCATGGTTTGGGATAATTGTCCTCAGCATAGAACACAGAAACAATCTTAGATAGAGAAAAAAAATCTTTAATTGCATCAAGTTACTCAGTAGAAGGACCCAACGTTTTAATCATCTATTTATCTCTCGCACATAGATAGTTAATTTTGTAGTTGTTTTTAGAATTACAACTATATCCTTTGTTTATTTTCATTTCGTGATTTTATACCAATGTCTATTTACTGAATGAACTCTTTTCCAAATGAAACAAATTCCCTGTGATTGATACTCGGTTCTTACCATTTTATATTACTTGTGACTCAGTACACTTGCTGATAAGATTTCACAGTAATGCGTATTGAGCTATGAACAAGTTTTTGGCGCCATTGCTGGGGAATTTCTTTCCATTTTGGAAAGTTTAATTCAATTTGTAGGCATTAATTCTTTATTCTTTGATTTATTGTTTGGGTGAATAGTTAGTTAGTTCAAAATTTATTTTCTATTGTACTGGTTAACTGCTGCTCTTGTTAGTGCTTTGTATGCAAGGTAAATCTTCTGCAGGTAATTTAGATCCATTGGATTTGGAAATTGAAGCCACTTGTAGGAGGAACAACGCAAAATAAAGAAGGAAAATATTACAGGACAGGATAGCACTACCAATTCCTGAGGAACCTCAATCATCTGAGTCGTCTTCTATCTTTCCAAAGACAAGGGAATCTGAAACAGGGGCACTGAGGCTGACATAATGGCTGAAGATCAACCTAGAAGGGTTACCCTTAAAGATTACTCTAGCTCAATTGTGCCGCAATTCTTTACTAGTATAGCGCGGCCAGAGGTCCAAGCACATAATATTACTTTTCCTCATTCTTTGATACATCTAATACAGGGAAATTTATTTCATTGCTTGCCGAATGAAGACCCATATGCACACCTGGGCACTTACATTGAAATTTGCAATACAGTCAAGATTGCCAGTGTGTCGGAGGATGCTGTGCGGCTAAGTTTGTTTTCATTTTCACTGTCTGGAGAAGCGAAAAGATGGCTACATTCATTTAAAGGTAACAGTCTTAAGACTTGGGATGAAGTGGTTGAAAATTTTTTGAAGAAATATTTCCCTGAGCCCATGACAGCAGAAGGAAAGGCAGCCATCTTTTCCTTCCACCAGTTTCCAGATGAATCCTTAAGTGAGGCATTGGAAAGATTCTGTAGCTTGCTGCAGAAAACACCGACTCATGGATTTTCAGAACCAATTCAGCTAGATATATTTATTGACGAGTTAAGGCCGCAGTCCAAGCAGCTGCTTGATGCTTCTTCAGAGGGCAAGATTAAATTGAAGACCCCCAAAAGAAGCCATGGAACTCATTGAAAATACGGCTGCAAGTGATCATGCAATCTTGCGTGATCGGACTCACATTCCCACAAAAAGAAGTTTGTTGGAGCTCTCATCTTAAGATGCATTATTGGCACGGAATAAGTTGTTGTCTAAGCAACTTGAGACATTAACAGAAACATTAAATAAGTTTCATAATCAATTGCATGTTAATCGACCTTCACATTCAGTTGTTTTGCAGGTTGGAGGTTGCAACATATGTGGGGGAGCTCATGAGTCTAGATGTTGTATTCCCTTAGAAGACACAACTCAAGAGGTAAATTACATGGGGAATCAGCCCAGACCCAATTTTCATGCAGGTGGATATTCAGGTTTTCAGCATGGTTCGAACTTTAATCAACAACAAGGGCAATGGAGGTCCCATCCAGGAAATCAATTCAACAAAGACCAAGGTGGACCATCCAATAGGCCTCAAAACCAAGGGCCTAGTCTCTATGAAAGAACAACCAAGCTAGAGGAGGCTTTGTCTCAATTTATGCAGGTCACAATGTCCAATCACAAGAGCACAGAGCCTGCAATTAAAAACCTTGAAATCCAAGTGGGAGAGTTGGCCAAACAGTTAGCTGACAATTCTTCTAGCACTTTTGGAGCAAACACTGAGAAGAATCCAAAAGAAGAATGCAAAGCTGTTATGACTAGAGGCAGAAAGGCCACCATGATTGAGGATAAGGATAGGTCAGTTGAGGACAACCTAGAGCTAGTTATTGAAGAGGAAGAAGAAGGGAAGGAAACAGAAGAAAACCAGATGAGGGAGAACAAAATAATTGAGAATGAGAAAGAAATAAATGGAGAAGGAAAAGAAAAAGAAAAAGAAAAAAATGAAAAAAAAATGAGAGAAAAGAAGGAGTAAGAAAGACAGAGTGAGCTTGCAAGAGAAACGAAGAAAGAGGCTATTCCATACTCAAGGAAAGAGGTGCCATATCCATTGGTACCATCCAAGAAAGACAAGGAGCGACCCTTAGCTCGTTTCCTTGATATCTTCAAGAAATTGGAGATAACTATTCCCTTTGGAGAAGCCTTACAGCAGATGCCACTCTATTCAAAAATTTTGAAAAATCTGTTGACTAAGAAGAGCAAGTACATTCATAGTGACAATATTATTGTGGAAGGAAATTGCAGCGCAGTGATTCAAAGAATCCTTCCACCGAAGCATAAAGATCCTAGGAGTGTCACAATTCCATGCTCTATTGGTTCAGTGTCTATTGGTAAAGCTCTCATTGATTTTGGGGTCAGTATAAACTTGATGCCACTCTCCATGTGCAGGAAGATTGGAGAGTTGGAGATTATGCCAACTAGAATAACACTATAATTAGTAGATCGCTCTATTACCAGACCTTATGGAGTGATTGAAGATGTTCTGGTCAGAGTGAAGCATTTCACTTTCCCTACTGATTTTGTTGTTATGGATATTGAAGAAGACACAAAAAAATCCCTTGATCTTGGGATGTCCCTTCATGCTAATTGCCAATTGTGTGGTAAACATGGGAAAGAGAAAATTGGAAATCGGTATAGAGGATCAAAAGATCAGCTTTGACCTGTTTGATGAAAAGAAGCATTTGCTAGACCAGAATATTTGTTTAAAGGTAAATGAATTCAAGAAGGAGATAGTTCTGAAGAGTAGAACCAAATTTGGTCCAGGTCCATGAGGTACTATGCGTCAAGCTAATGACGTCAAATGAGTGCTTACTGGGAGGCAACCCAGCTCTTTTTAATTTTCATTCATCATTGCATATAGTTAGGAATACTTATTTGTGATTGCTTGAATCATCAACATGTTTTGCATTGTCATTTGGGGTTGATAAAGCTTTTCTGAAGCTGTGCATGGAAAAGTGACTTAGAAAATTTTTCTCAGCCATCCACTCGCTAAGTGCGCCCTACGTGCTAAGCAAATCTTTATGCATGCGCTGAGCGAGTCACCTCTCGTGCTAAGCGCATCAACCCCAACTTATTGGCTAATGGGGCCTCGTTAAGCGAGACATGTGCGCTAAGCCCAAAAACTTCTCTGGAATTTCATCTTCTGGAATTAGGCTAAGCGAGTCATCTCGCTAAGTGCACAGCATCATCTCACTAAGCGCTCCTGTGCGCTAAGCGATATTTCCTCTATGTCTGGACCTTAATGTGAATTGGGCCCAACGGGTCAGCCCGCTAAGCCCAAATCCCTCTCGGGTTTGGAATTGCACTAAGTGAGGGGCTCTCGCTAAGCGAGCCCCACTACTGCATCAGGAAGCATTTTATTCACTAAGCCGGCCCATGGCCCACTAAGCGAGAGTTGCAGAACTCACTAAGTGCATATCTTTCGTGCTAAGCCCAAATCCTTCTCTGGATTTTCTAATTTTTGAATTGGGCTAAGTGAGTTTTCTCATTAAGCGCGTGAATTAGAAACCTGAAAACTCAAACGTCATTGAGTGCTCGCTTAGTGAGTCACCCGTGCTAAGCGAGGCAGTCGAAACTGCCAAAAATAAGGCTTTACTGCCTTAGGTAGTTACATTTGCACTTACAGTACACATTCTTCATTCTCATCTCGCATCTGCACTGTGCTCACATCTTCCTTTGCTTCTTTGTGCTTCCTCTTTGCTTCTCATTACTTCAGTCCAAGTAAGTGTTTCTTAACTGTGCACTTTAATTTTTGTTCTGAACCATAGGTTAGAAGACTTGTTTTACTATTTCAAAAGTTTTAATTTTGTGATTTGTAATGTACTATTAGGTTAGTTATTAGAAGCTATGTTATTAGGGGTTTCATTTTGCGTGCAATATATGTTCTTTTGTGTTGTTTTGAATAGGATTTGATGCCTTATAGAGGCCTATGGTTAGGGGCTAAAAAGCCCCAAGTTTTCTGGAAAATTCAATGTGCTCGCTAAGCGAGTTCATCCATTTTTGTTGAATTTCTGGGATTTCTGATGAACTCACTAAGCTGACTCTATCCCACAAAGCGTGTTCATCATTTTTGTTTAAATATTTGAATTTTTGTATGAACTCGCTAAGCCACCGCACATCGGCTTAGCGAGAGTTTAAATTTTCAGTTTTTGTTTAAGTGTTCGTATGAACTCGCTAAGCTGACATGCCACGCTTAGCGAGTTGTGTTCCTTGAGTCTCAGTTTAAGAGGCTTTTCATCTTCTATTGGTGGCTAAGCGAGTCAGCCTCGCTAAGCCACCTAGCCTCTGTAGGTTGAATATGCATGGGCTAAGCGAGTCAGTCTCGCTAAGCCCAAAGAAATTATGTTTTTTGTGTTTTTGTTCATGCGCTAAGCTAGCCCTGCTAACTAAGCGCTATTTCTTCTCTGTTTAGTTTTATTTTGGAATTGCTCTTAGCAAGTTTGCTCACTAAGCCAATTAAGTTCCAATGGTCCATTTGAGCTAAGCACCTACTGGGGCTAAGCCTGTGTCATGTGTCGCGCTAAGCGAGCAATCTCGCTAAGCGCAATTAGCTCTCTGTTAGAGAATAAGGCTTAGCGAGCCATGCTTGCTTTGCCATTGTGTTGTGTCAAGCTAAGTGAGTGTGTCTCGCTTAGCCAGAGTCCTTGTTTTTGCGTTTTCACGCTAAGTGCGCCCTGTGCACTAAGCATACATTGTTATTTTCATAAGGCGCGCTAAGCCAGCCAGTCTCGCTAAGCGCACAGTTTGTTTTTATGTTTTATTTTTCTGCTTTCATAGTGAAATAAAACTTGTCTAACTTGAATCTTGTGACTCTTTTTCATGCAGATGGCCTCCAAGAAGAGGAAAGCCACCGCATCCCATCCCCAGGAACCCTATGACACCACTAGATTCATATCTGAGGGTGCCTGGGAAAGGTATTCACAGAACATTCACTCTCGAAATATCCTTCCGGAGAGGAATGTTAATCTCTTTGTTACAGAGTATAATGACTTCTGCCGGGAGCTTATTAGGAGGAACTGGCACAAGGCCTTGACCCAACACATGGATGGGCACATTAATGCGGCCTTGGTCAAGCAATTCTACTCGAACCTCTATGATCTAGATGATAAATCTCCCAGACAGGTTCAAGTCAGAGGAAAGCTGATCAAATTTGATGGGGAGTCGCTTAACACCTCACAGCATTCTCTAGATTTTACCACCTCAGGCCAGATCCCTAGGAGCTTGTAGCTAAGCTCTGTATCCTAGGGAGGGGATTTATGCTGAATGTAGAGGGTGCCTCATGGAAGTTGCATAGCAAGGACCTCACCACTCTTGAACAGGCATGGAGTGTCCTTTCCTACTCCAACCTCGCCCCTACATCTTACACATCATATTTAAATATGGATAGGGCAAGGTTGGTCTATGGCTTGGTGATGAAGATGGATATGGACGTGGGTTCATACATTTCAGGCCAGATCTCTCAAATGGCCCAATCCAACTCCTCTCGGCTCGATTTTCCAGCCCTGATCATTGCACTATGCATATCTAAAGGAGTGGTCTCAGATTCTCTGACTTTTGAGTCCCTCAGCCCTGCCATTAATTTGGCATACATAAAGAAGAACTGTTGGAACTTGGATGATCCTTCGATCACATTTCCAGGGACTCGTAAGGCTCAGGCTCGAGGATCTGAGGGCCCATCTTCTTCTGCTCTAGCTCCCCCTAATTCTTCTACTCCCTCTACTTCAAGTCCACCACCACCACTTCCACCATTGGTTCCAGCATCTGCCAACACCTCCTCTCAGAGCTCAGACCTCACAGTGCCGATGCTGCAGAGCCTCCACCATGGCTTATGCCTGGTGATGCAGAGTATCCATGCTCTGGCTCAGCATCGGCCCATTATTAGCATGGAGGATTTCATGGCACAGGTGGCCTGGCCAGGAGTCCAGCCTTTTCCTTTGAAGGGAGGTGAGGCTTCTACAGCCCAGGAGCCTCAGCCATAGCCGGAGGCCGCTCCAGAGACCACTCCACGGACCTCACCAGTCACTACACCAGTTTTGGAGGTCTCAGAGGAGGAGGATGGCGCTGCAGACATAGATTATGTAGCAGATATGGCAGCAGCGCAGAGCACCTGGGATCCATGGCCCACAGCAACCCAGGACACTCCTAAACCAGCCCAGGATGCTCCCTCCTCACCTCAGGATGAGCCTACAGCACCACAGGAGGAGCTCTAACAGGATTTTTATGCACTTTTCCTATTTTTGATACATTTTTATGATTATTTTATGCTTTTAATTTCAGTTTTATATTCAGTTTATTAGTTAGTATATTTTCCAGCTTGTTGAACAGTTTGCAGTTTTGATTGATTTATGCAGTGGTTGATTTGATTTGAAAATTTTGTGTTTGTGAATGATTTGAGTTGATCAATTGCATGGATTGAGTGAATTGTGATGTGTAGATCATATGCTTCGAATAAGTATGCAGTAATTAGAATAGAAAGAACGTGAATTAGGGGCATGAATGAAAATGTTAGTTGGTTTGACAGGTAAATTGTGAAGGTAATCATTAGTCACACCCGGTGAGTTGTGTGATCTTTAATTGTTAGAGAATGACTAGAATTGAGTACCGATTTTTGCATGAATCTCTGAATACTGAATGGATGCATGAATTTTGGAAATGATGAAGGCCATGATTGATTGAAATAGCTACTTAGCCAAAAATCTTACCATGTTCATGAATGATGAATCCCTTGCACCCATGTTGAGCTTGTTTTTATTGTTTGAACTGAACCTTAAGCCTGTAAAGTCACAATCTCCATCTACCTTTTCTTAGGTTGTAGGAGAGCATTGTGGTTCAAAGCAAATTTGTCCCGAATTTGGGGGATATTATTGGGTGACAATAATTGTGGTAAGACAAATAACAGCACACAAAATAATATCAAGAAGCAACAAGTAAAAGTTTCTAATAATATAAAAAAAAAAGAGAAAATTCAAGAATAAAAGTTGAGTGTGTTTTTATTGAAGCTAAGTGCTATAAATATTGAAAGGCAAGTAATAGAAGCTGGAATAAAAGAGAAAAAGGTTGATCTAAGGATGAATGCTCTCCTAGAACCTAAGTTTTGCATCCTAGAAAAACCATAATTTGTTTGCAGCCCAGCCTCATTACAAGCTAAAGAAAGTCCTTCATATTCAATTTGTGTGTTTGTGACTGTATGGCAGAGATGAAATTCAAAAGTTGGGACCTGTGCTGGTTGTTGATTGATAAATTTCCTAAACACTGGTGCTTGAGTGAAACAGTGGCCGTGAGGATTTGGCTTGATGAACCTTCCTTGATATTTGTCTTGCTTGCTAGCTTATTTCACTTGTGTGCCTAATAATCATGTTCAGATCTTTGAAAGTCTGCATATCTTGTGAGAAGTCGTTGGTTGAAGCATTGCTTGCCACTTTTATTCATGTGATTGAATTCTTTGGAACAAACACAATTTTGAATAACCACTGTGAGCTTATCACTTGAGGACAAGTGAATTGTTCTTTCTTTGCTTAAGGACAATCAAAACTGTAAATTTGGGGGAGTTGTTAGTCTTCATTTACGATTAACTTTTGTAATGAAAAGCTTTATGAAATTCATGTCTTTTCCCCAATTTATGGTTCTTTTGTAGGTTTGTACATATTTTTATGTTTAGTTTAATTTTCATGCAGTAGATATTCCCTTCACTGTGCATTAATGTGTTTTCAACTTTAGTTTTAGGTGAAAAGATGAAGAAATAGAAGGTTGTTGTAGCTGGTGTCTCGATAAGTGAGGTATATGCGCTTAGCGAGAAACATCCGCTAAGCGAGACATCAACTCGCTTAGCGAGTCAAGAGAATCTGGAAGAGAATTTGCCACACATGCACATGCCCAGTACGCCATCAACTCGCTTAGCGAGTCATTTGTCTCTTCTGGTGCCCAGCACGCCTAATGCGCTAAACCAAAAATCACTTACTCGCGCTTAGCGCAAAAATGGTGTTAAGCGAGCCTTCGAGGACAAAAAGCCTTTAAAAGCTGAAGTTGGCAAAAAAAGAGGAGTCTTTAGTCTCAGAGAGCAATTGTGCATTATGTGAAAGACGCAACAGGGCAAGGGAACACCAAAAACCCCAACTTTCAAGAGGATTCTAGGTTTCAGAGTAATTTGTAGGTTCCTAGAGGTGGAGGAGACATCCCCACCACTGTGTAATCTGTATTTTGCTTCCAAAAACCCCTATTTTAGCTGAAAGGTGGTACCTTGCCATGGAAGGCTAAAGCTTTTGTTGGGAATTTTTGTTGAGTCTTGATGTAAATATTCTTTACTATCTATTTAATGTTGTTTTAATGTGTTCATTGCTTCTATCTGAATTTAATTCTTGCATGCTTTTGGTCTGATCACTCATTTGTGTGTAAAGTTAGGATTTTTAGCATTGGAAAATGTTTTGAATCCTTAGAAATGGATAGAGCAGGGCTAGATAACTTTATTGTTGGACACAGGATGTAGGGATTTAGTTTTAATTATGTTGTGACCTTAATGTTGTTCAGTTAGGCTAAGTTCGACGAGGGATCCGAGAACAAAGTTTAATTAGAATTAGCCGATTCATGCGAGACATCATGGCTTGGGACAATTGTCCTCAACATAGAACACAAAAACAACCTTAGATAGAGAAAAAAAAATCTTTAATTGCATCAAGTTACTCAGTAGAAGGATCCAACGTTTTAATCATTTGTTTATCTCTCGCACTTGGATAGTTAATTTTGTAGTTGTTTTTAGAATTGCAAATATATCCTTTGTTTATTTTCATTTTATGATTTTATACAAATGTCTATTTACTAAATGAACTATTTTCTGAATGAAACTAATTCCCTGTGATTGATACTCGATTCTTACCATTTTATATTACTTGTGACTCAGTACACTTGCTGATAAGATTTCACAGTAGTGCGTATTGAGTTGTGAACAAACATCACCTAGATGAAGATGCTCTTGATACCATATGATGTGGATCCATGTGGAGCTTGTAGGCCTTGGATCTTCTTCATCAATGGAGTCCTTTGCTTCTTGAAGATGAATGGCAGTGGAATGGAGAAGGAAGAAAGATTATTGGAGATGCCACTTCAAGGAGAAGATGATCAAGAAGAAGCTCACCACCATAGGAAGCCATGGATAAGAGCTTGAAGGTAAGAGAAGATGAGTGGAGGGGGAGGGAGAGAATGAGCACGAAATTTTGTGTCTCAAATGAGGTATGAACTTTGAAGTTTAATTCTCAAATGATCAAAGTTGAAAAACTCCACACACATGACCTCTATTTATAGCCTAAGTGTCACACAAAACTAAAGGGAAATTTGAATTTCTATTCAAATTTCACTTGAATTTGAAAATGAATTTCTGGAGCCAAATTTTGGAGCCAAAATTTCACTAATTATGATTAGTGAATTTTAGCTATGGTTCAGCCCACTAATCCAAGATCAAGTCCAAGATTCTCCACTAAGTGTGCTTAGGTGTCATGAGATGTGTAAAGCAGGAAGGGCATGCACAAAGTGTGACTATGTGATGTGGCAATGGGGTGTAGCAAGAAAATTCTCACCTCCACCTCTAAAATTTAATTGGATTGGGCTTCTCCCAATTCAATTAAATTTATTTCTCCACACACATCAAATATTCACTTAATGCATATGAAATTACAAAATTACCCCTAATACAAAAACTAGTCTAGGTGCCCTAAAATACAAGGGCTGAAAAATCCTACATTTCTAGGGTATCCTACCTAAATTATGGAGCCCTAAATACATGACCCAAAAATAATGAAATCCTAATCTAATATGTACAAAGATAAGTGGCCCAAAATCTACCCTAAGGCTCATGAGAACCTTAGGGCCTTCTCTTGCATCTATGGCCCAATCTTCTTGAAGTCTTCTGTCCAATGCCCTTGGGGGGTAGGATTGCATCACCTACCAATGCTCCTAACTACATCAGCTTGGCTGCCTTCACATTCTCATTAAGGGGAAAGTTTGAAGATTGGCTTGGTGACTTGCCAACCACTTGGGATCAGTGCTCAATAACATTCTTGAAGAAATTATTTCCTATAGCAAAGTTTGAGAACTGATTCGAGAAATTGGGAACTTTTCCCAATTTGAGTAGGAGTCACTATCTGAAGCATAGGAACAATTCAAAGGGATACAAAGAAACTACCCACGTCAAGGCTACCCACCACAAAGACAAGTTCACATCTTTTATGGAGGACTATCACAACACAACCGATCATGCTTGGATGTTGCAACAAAGGGAACCCTCATGCATAAGTTGACATATGCAGCAATGGAGATTATTGAGGCTATGGCCTCTAATGCTTACAATGGTGTGGATGGTAGAAGAATTCTCAGGACATCCTCTAAGGTTCATTAAGCTGAAGCTAATTCATCTATTTTTTCTCTTGAACAAAATATGGATATGTTGGCCAAGCATATGGAAATCATGATGAAGGCTTAGGTGCAGATGATGAAACCCACACCCCCCCCCCCTCTTGTCTGTGAGGAATATGAGGAGACATGACATGTGGATATAGTTGGAGACTACCCATACACCCAAGCCTTAAAAAAATTGAACTATGTTGGCGAAAATAGTATTGGTTATGACCTCCACTCTAATACCTACAACCAAGGGTGGAGACATGACCCAAACTACTCCTGGAAAGAGTAGAGATCAAAGGCAAGGTCAGAGTCAAAACTACAATGTGTACAAGCCCTTCACCTGCAAAATCAAAATCAAAACATGTACAGAGGCCCTCAATATCATGATCAAAGACCTAAGTAGGAGGATAAGAGACCAACCTTGCAAGACATGGTAATGGAGCACATAACTAAGAGTGATGAAAGGTTAAAATCCTTGGAATCCACCATGTCAGACCTTGTCACTCTTATGTCTCAAAGAACTCCTAACACACTTCCTTCCCGGGATGAAGCTAATCCTAAGAATGAGTAGGTAAGTGTTGTGAGCACCAGGAGTGGAAAGTCAATGGCAAAACTGAAGAAGAAAGAAGAGGCCACCAACAAGATGGAAGTTAATATGGCTAGCCTCACCCAAGTGTGGGGAAGAAAGACCCTCTTAGGAACAAAGTCATTCCAAAAGACCTTGGATGGAGTAAGAAAAAGGGAGATGTCATCACCATTCAAGCTTTTGGCTATGGAGTGGATGATTATACTAGAGGATCAGTGAAAAACACCATGTTCGAGGTTGGTTTATTCTCTTCCCTTTTTCATCTATTAGGCTCGTGACATTAAACAAGCGTTATCTAGGAGGCAACCCATGACTTGTATCCATTTATTTATGCTTTTTCACATAATTCTCTTTCATTTGTTAAGTCAAACTACCTATCAGTACAAGGGTCATGGTCATCTTACCATGGACCATGCATTTTAGCATCAAAATTGACCACAATCGTGGTCCTTTGACCATGGCCCATGCATTTATCGTCAAAATCGAGTATGACTTTGGTAAAATAACCATGACCCAAGTAGTTAGTGTTAGTGTCGAGCACGGTCATGGTAAAAAAAATTAAAAAAAAAAACTTATTTTCTTTTCTTTTTCTACCTCTTATTCGACCTCTATCTTAGGGAGGTTTATTTTCTATTTTCCTTGATTTTTGTTTTAGTTTCATGTTAGGTTATCTTTCCTTGATTTTTTTTTGGTTACATGTTAGGCTATCTTTTTCTTGATTTTTTTTAGTTTCATGTTAGGTTTCTTTCGTTTTCAATATTTCATTTTTATTTTCAGTCTTTATTTCTAGTTTTAGGTTGTCTTTTATTTTGTTTTATGCATTAAAGGCAATGCATGTATAAAGTGCAGGAGGGGTATCATTGCTCCCCAACTTTGAACGTATATGATGTGATTTCTTGCATTATTCTGATTGCATTACAGTGTGAAAAAATTTCTTGGGTTTAAAATTTTGTGTTTTAGAAAAAGAAAGAAGAAGAGATTATTTTTTTAGAAAAAGCTTGCAAATAAAAAGAAAAAATAGAGCAATCCCCAGAGAAAACATGAGATAGAAGGAAAAAAGGGATAATAAAATTCAAAATAAAAGGAAGGTGCAAAAATAGGTGAAAGTTTCCCCTATTATTGAGTATTTTTGTATGAATAAGTGGAAACCTTTGATTAGTCTGTTTATTTCATTTTCTACTTTACATTACATGCGTGGCCCCATTGTAACTCATGATGTCTTGTTCTGAATTTTTGGGATTTATTTAAGTTGAGTTGATTGATTTACAGAGTTATGAATGTGTAATTGAATTGTGATTATGAGTGTATTTATTCATTTTTCTAAACACTGAGCGATAGTGAGCCAAGTGAACTTGAAGCTCTTTAAGACTGTTTGCATGTTAATTATAAGCCTGACGGATTCCTTTTGTGTGAGTTTTACTTTTGAATGAATGGGGATTTCTGAATCATGAGTTCTGACTTGAAGAAATTTGTTTAATTGGGAATTAGAATAATTTCTTGAGCACAAGCAAAGCTCAAGTTAGGGAGGTTGATAAACCATAAGTCGAGTGATATTTTATGTGAGTTTTCATGCTATTCCATGTATTGAACTCACATTTGGATGTTAGTTTTTGCCTTGTAGAAATACAATCGCTCAATCAAGTGGAAAATATGAAAATGCACAATTTCATGAAGATCAGATGCTATTTTCACTTGAGAGTCGGTCGTGGTACATTGACCATGACCATGGTCAACCAAGAAGGCCACAATCAATCATAAGGACCCTCATCATTTCACAACATCTCAAGCTTCAACACTAGGATTTTGATAACGACTATGGTGGATATCACCATGACCGTAGTGAACTTAATTAAGGAAAACTATCTTTAGGCGTCTAATTAGCGTAATTATGTTTAGGGATCTAATCATAATATTTATCTATAGTACACCTAATTAAAATAATTATCTTTATAGATCATATTAGAATATATATCTATAGTGTGCCTAATTAAAGTAATTTTCTTTTGAGATCATATTATAATATCTATCTATAGTGTGCCTAATTAAAGTAATTCTCTTTAGGGGTCTATAAATAGGAAGTTGGAGTCTGTACTTCAAAAATTCGACATTCATTATACATTTTATGAACAACAAGAGCTTTTGAGAGGATAACTACATCGGGAACAATTGGGGTCTGAATCTATAAGGATTTTCAAACTTTTTTATTTCTAATGCAATGTTATATGTTGTTGAGTTATTCCATTTAGAACTTGGATTTTGATGTAGTTGTACCCATTTACTCTAGTTCCTCATTTTAATAAATTCTTCGATGTTATTTAGTTAATTATATCTTTCTATTGCTTTCACTTCTATATAGGAATTGATCACTCTGATTATTAGTTAATTGTATATTTGTGACCATCTTCCAATAATTAATTGACTTATAGAATGATAGGGTTCATAAAGCTTTCATGACAAAATTGGCAGCATGAATCCCTTTTTTACAAACTTCTCTGTTATTCTTCCTTAACCCTAAGTTAAATCCCCAAATGACCAAGGCAAGATTGATTTAAGGGGAAGAGTATTCGCAGACCTTGACCATAGGATGATAATGAAAATAAAAGGTATTTGAAAATTAATTGATAACTGAGAGTTCTTAACTAAAACATGAATTAAGGGAAAAATGTTACATGTGAAATCATAATCTGAGTCACTTTTATTCATATGTATCTCTTCTTTGAAATTGTTGTCTATCTTTATTTTTTATTTTATTGAACTCAAACACAAATAATCTCCAAATCAAGAAAAACCCAAAATTATTTAATTTACGCAATTTAGATTATTTGGGAACACAACTAGTCTCTAGGGTACAATATCTGAACTTTTGAGTCCATTGTTGCTACTGAGTAGGGTACACTTGCCCTTAGCACGTACATATTTTACACATCAATGTCCATGTATTATTCGTAAGTGAAACCAACTGTTTATTTGCATACTACACATATTTTAACTTCTCTTTTTCATTATTAAACACTTGAATGCAACATCTAGCAATAGTCACATCAGAAGGAATTTTAAAATATGGTTAAGCCTTTTCCATAAACTTCCTAAACCCTTTATTTTCAACAAATTTAAAAGGAAGTTCATCTAAAATTATTATCTTTACAAGTGCTACAAGAGCCCGTTCTTGATTGAATTTAACTAGTTTCATACTAACAACATTAGGGTCATCCTCAAATCCCTTGCCAACAACAATTGTCTTTTGTTTCCTATCAACCTCCCTCTTCTCATGCTTAGCACACACAAGCGTGCTAAACGAGCTACTTCAATACTTCAAACATCTTCCAGTCCATTGTTGTTGTACCAAAATTCTACAAAACACATATAAAACTATAAATTTCACTAACATTAACTTTCATAATCTAAAAATCCAAAAGAACCCTCATTCTTATCTTTTTGGATAAAACGAAGCATTAAAAGAGAAGAAGTGAGATTATTGCTATGTAATTTTAGTAACAAAAACAAGCATGCATAACAATTATCAGTCACACATTTCATCAAAAGCAATATGTACAGATTCATATGAATATATGCAAAAGGTCTATGCCAAAGCCATGCATCATCATTCTTACTCAACAAGCATGTCGATTCACTAATGGATGCTTTTTCTAGATCTAGCATGTAGATATTATCAAGTCTATTTCCTATCAACTTCATGTCATTTAAAAGATTAAAAATCATACAGAAACTTGAAGTGAAGGAAATATCAAAGCCTTTATCACACAATTGAATTATACTAAGCAAATTGTGCTTTAGACATACCGCATATAGGACATTTTCAATACAAGTAGTTTGTGAATTACCTACATTACCAACCTAGAATCCTCCATTTGTCATTGTCACCATAGGTAACAAAACCTTCTTGTTTTCTGTTAGAGAGAAACTTAAATTTGTCTCCAATCATATGCCTTGAGAAACTTCTATCCAAATACCATATTGATTGTTGGTCTTTAAGGCATACCTACAAAACAAATTTAGAGAGAATATTGAGGTACCCAATTCATGTTAGGTCCTTTAGGTTAGTAAACTTTTGTCTTTCTTTAGGAACCCAATTGTACTTCCCACTCGGGACACCATATCTTTTGATGAAACATGATGAAGATCTATGACCTTTATACATGCAATAGTAACATGAAATGAAAGGTGAAGTGGAGGGTGTAGAGAAGTTAAATAAATTCTTCTAAGCTTTTTGTTTTCTCTTTATACCAAAACCAAGTCCAGCCTTACCCATGACACACTTTTGAGAACTCAACAAGGCATCTAACTTTTGCTCTTCCACTTGTGAACTTCAGAAGTGTCTTTTCAAGATACTCAATTTTGCAATGAAGTTTCTTGCAATTTTCACAATTTGAGCTGGAAGAAATATTGCTAGATTTACATTTACAAATGGATTCCTCAATAGATTTTTCTAAATCAATTTTCTCTTTTCTTAAACCAAGTACTTTCTTTTGTAAAGGGGTAAATTTCTCAATATGTCATCTAACTTGGCATTCTAGAGTCTTGTTCACAAAGATGAATCTTTGTGACTCTTCATGTAACTCTTTGAATGCATATAGTAAATTGTCATAGTTTGTGTTGGATTCGGAAAAAGAGTCACTTACAATACTTTTGGTCTCATCTTCATCAATATCGGCCATGAGATACAAATTTCCTTCCTCCTTAGTTGAGTTACTTGAAGAGCTCATCATTGCCATCCTCTGCTATGTATGCTCTTCTATTTTTAAATGGCTTCTTATCACCTCCTTGTTGTTTCTTGAGGTATGTTGGATAGTCCATCTTTATGTGACCTTGCTTCCCACACTTAAAACATGTGTAGGTGGTTAACGTTGGACCATTTTTATTGGTGCTCTTCTTTTGGAAGTTCCCTCTGTCTCTTCCTTTTTTTCTTCATGAACTTGGAGAATTTTTTGACAAGTAGATTCAAATTTTAATTATCTAGGTCATAGAAAAGGTCTTCATCACTAGCTTCATGATGTGCGGTGCTTGTCTTCTAGGCCAATCCATTCTTCTTATCAAATTCTTCTATTATCTTTAGTCTCCCAAGCTCTAGCTCATACTCTCTTAGATTGCCAAAAAGTGTAGCTATGATCATGGTTGTTAAGTCTTTTGATTCTGATATAGTTGTACTTTTAGGTTTCCAAGATCTATTGCAACTTCTCATAACTAATGGAAGCTTGCTTGAGAAGCCTCTATAGAGGCTGGATCTTTGAGCTTCAATAAGGTCCTTCAATGGTGATTTTCAGCCATGGAGTTACAGCAGAAGATAAAGAATAAGAGGTGAGATGAGGCCTCATCCACTAGAGAATAAGCCATGGAAAGAGAAGCTTCACCACCAAGAGAGGGGGGCTACTCACACCCCTCCAATAGCTAAGTTCACCCCCATGTCAAAATACATGAAAATATAATGGAAAGCTTCCTTGAGAAGCAAGGAAGGTAGCTTCCTTGGGAAGCTAAAGGAAGAAAACTTCCTTGAGAAGCTAGATGGGGGTTACTCACACCCCTCCAATATCTAAGCTCACTCTCATTCCAACATACATGAAAATACAAAAAAAATCCCTACTACAAAGACAACTCAAAATTCCCTGAAATGTAAGGCTAAAACCCTATACTACTAGGGTACCCTTAACTTGTAGGGTAGGGTACCCTTAATACCCTACAAACCTAAAATGGCCACAATACAAGACCCAAAAGAAGGAGAGTGCTGCTAGGTGCACCCAGCACTTGAGATGAAAAGCCCTTTATGCCACTGGGTTATTTTTTAAAAAAAACGCTTGACTCTCTCTCTCCCGCTACTCTCTCTCTCATTTCCGTTGCAGTTTCTTTTCTTCTTCCTCGCACAACATTTGATTCTTCTTCTCCCTCAAAGCATTTGATTCTTTCCCAGAGCCATTCTTCTTCTTCCTCGTGATACCTTCTTCTTCTTCTCCGTTTGATTCTTCTTCTTCTTCCTCAGCCACGAAGGACGAAGCACGAGCAGCCATTTTTGATTCTTCCTCGCGCTACCTTGTTGCCGTGAAGAGGAGCCACGAACCACCGTCTACCATCGAGGGAGCATCGTCAGCGTCGACCGTCGAGGTAAGCACCACTGTCCTTTCCGCCATTGATGTCGGAGTAGGGAAGCTTGGAGGAGCTTACGGATCACTTGATCCATAAATAGTCACAGCTTCATTTTACAAATTGTATCCTCTTTCAGGGATGAATTAGATTGATTAGCATGAATTATGATTATATATAGATGTATCCTCTTTCAGGGAATTATCAAAATAGTATATATTGATTAGCATGAATTATGATTATATTGAGATGTTGACAATTTTCTTCATTTAAAAAATTCCAAAAGATACCTAGTGCTTGTCAGAAATTATCCAAATATTCCAAACCATATATTGCTACTAAAATTAGTCTTATTATTACAAAGATAAAAATCACAACTAGAGAGAGCTTAAGGGTTAATTGCATCAACTTCATCCTTATGGTTTGTGTGGCGTCCCTAAATAATGGCTGGTTTAATAGTAATAATTTAAATAACAGAAACCATGGGAAATTTTTTTTATTTTTCTTTTTCTTTTTCTTTCTTTCTCTTTTTCATAGTAATTAAATTCAGAAGGAAAATTATGACTATAGAGTCCTGAATGGCTAGTTCACAACTCTATTCAGAGTCATTTCTTTCCAATCACTCATAACCTCTAAACTATTTTGCTCTTTCAAAAAGAAAAATATATCAGCCATCATTTTAGGTCGTCACGTGAAAATAATAAAATGCGGTCGATAAACTCTTTTTAATAAAGTTTGTTAACACTTCCTTTTTAAATAACAAGATTAAACATAATTACATTCATCATCTAAAACTGTCCAAAATATGGGAGTTTTCAAAATACATAGTGACATCCAGAGCAAAGGTATCAACTGTGGTGGCTTCAGCCACATATATACAATCATCAAAATTTCTATACAATAGGTCTACCCACCCAAAAATCAAAAGAGTAAACCTAGCAGTCTGAACTAGATACGCCCACCCACAAAAAGTATGTAAACCTAGTCTAAGGAGCCGTCTGCTATGATGAAGAGCCCTCACTACTCGCTGTCCCTCCAGGGCCGCTCTCCTCTGTATAGTCTGCCTCAGATGCTGACATGATATCCTCTGGAAAATCAACATCAAGGAGTGGGTCTTCATCATCCTCAGGTAAGTCAAGAGCATCCACAGCAGGCTCAGGAGGTAACTCCTCTAGGTCTTCCTCAGGATCCTCTTTAGAGGATGACACTTCTATCACATGAACTGGCTCCACTAGTCGATATGGAGTAGGTGTAGGTAGTATCCACTCCACAGGCTGCTGAAGTGTGCGTGCGGGTACCTCTGGATGTACCAATGAAGTAGCGGTGAGTCGAATCGTGCCACGGAATCGGCACCTCTCATTGCCTTCGAGGGTCTCCCAAACTTCCTCTAGGCACTCCATCACCACGCGATCATGGATTAACTGCGCTGCCATCGCGATCTACAAGAAATAAAAGGAAGAAGGTAGACTCTTTCACAAGAAATCTAACTACAGGAAACAATACAATGCATCCCATAACCGCTATGTATAGTCAAAAGGTCTCTCTCAAGGGATTTCCTCTCTGGTAATCGATTACCAAAGTATGTAATCGATTACCAGTGTCCAAACTCGAGTTACATAGCTTCTGCACATGGAAGCCTACAATTTACATTGTGTAATCGATTACACATAACTGGTAATCGATTACCAGTGCCCTATTACTCTGTGTAATCGATTACACAGCATTGGTAATCGATTACCAGAGGCCGCCTTAACATCCTGTCTCCATTTTTAAGCCTTGTAATCGATTACACACCCTTGGTAATCGATTACCAGAGGCCATCTTAACTTCCTGTCTCCATTTTTTAAGCCTTGTAATCGATTACACACCCTTGGTAATCGATTACCAGAGGCCAAATTCCCGATACCACTCAAGATTCATAGCTGGCCAGCCACCACACAAGCCTCCTTGCTTTGTGGTCTTTGTTCTTTTATTGGTTGACTGCCAGGAGCTCGCCTATTTAGGTACATCACAGGTTCTCACTGACTGACTATGCCCGGGTTGGGTCGGGATTGGTCAAGCTTGGTTTTGGGCAATAGCACCCCACCTGACATCCCCAAGGTCTCCTGACCCCCGCGACATATCTCCAGGTACCACTCTGTGGTCAACCAACAAAAGTAGGAAGACTGACTCTTCCACGCTTTCTCACATCAAGCTTGTTGGATTATGGGGCACCCGTCATATGTGGTACTAGGTGGCGATCGGGCGATGGTGCAAATCAACTCTTCCACATCCACAAATCAAACATGAACCCACCATCCCCAGTTGCCCACCTTGAACTGAGCTCACGTACTCCTACGTAGCCCTTATCCCAGTTCCTCTCAGCACCGGGTCCCCATCAACCCCTCCAAGCTTCCACAATATCCATGCAATTCAATTTCCAAATATCATGAACTACCCTAAACCAAGAAAATAGGGTAGAGGCAGAAAACTCTGCCCAAAACACATTCACATATTACAGCTTTCCTTACTCAAATACCCCAGTAACATTCTCTTCGTTCCGATTCATTAACCGTTGGATCGACTTGAAAATTTTACTGGAGGTTCCTAGTACATAATTCTACATTTTGACCGTTGGGATCTGCTAGAAAATGTCCAGAACCTAATATGACCTACCTTTCCCATAACCAGCAATGCACAAGCATTTTCTGCAAAAGAACAAAAATTCTGCTGCACAATTCAACAACAATTTTCTGCATAATAGGGCAGATTTCGAAATCCTTCTTGCCCACATCCAATTTTGCTCAAATTAGATCCTACAAGTCCTAAATCATGTATAAATCGTATTTAAATCAAAAACAAGCTTCAGGTCAAGGTAAATCCAAATCTAGGTATCCAAAACCCATTAATTGAGTGAATTTTCAAGGTTTGAGAAGTGAAAATGAGAATGGGGTAATTTTGGAGTAAACTCTCATCTCAAACAAGTCTATAACATTAATTTAAACTTGCGCAAACTGGTTTTACGGCGAAAACTCCACCGATTCAAAATTTGACCCCTCAACACCCAATTTACCCTAGAAGTGACTCTTGTTTTCACCTTTGTCACTCATTGTTCTCATTTGCTCTACCCAAGCTTTCCCAAAAGTCCTAATTGACATTTTAAACTAGGATTAACTCACTTTAGCCTCCAATTACCACTAACCCCAAATTTAGCTTTTCAAACCCTCAAAATCTCACACTTTTCCACTCACATCACTACCATTCTCACATTTAACCCTAGGTTAACTCTCCCCATCATCTCTACCAGATTTCTACCAACAATTTCAGCACACAAACATCACAAAGCATCATCATAAAACCCTAAAACAGAATGGGTAAATTTGGCTCACATCAAACATGTCAAGTTTAGCATGCTTTCAACAAATTCCTTCACAAATAACTACCATAAGGCATAAACCTAGTAGAACTACCCATCATATCTCCCAAAAACCCAATACCCACGAAATTCATGTGAGAAGAAGTCTACCCAAACCTGAAATTCAAAGTCCCACAACGTAGAGGTGCGCTTCACGACTCCGAAAATGGCTTCCTAGTGCAATTTGGAGTAGAAATGGTGAGCAAAGTTTGGAGCTTTAATGGAGGCTTCAATGGAGAGGAAGAAGAAGAGAAAAGCAACGTGAGAAGGTGAGGAAAAGCTTTCTGAATTTCTGTTGAGTGAAGAGAGAGAACGTGGCTTTTATTTTAAAAGGATTTTCTCTTTCCTTTTTCCTAAAAGTTATGCCACATGTCTCATTTTGAGTGGAGCAAAAAGGGGCCCACTTTTTCTCTTGATGTGACTTCATACTCAGCCACAAGGAGAGAAAAATTTTGACCTTTTGAATGCTAAAATCTTGCCTTGATTTGCGTGCCACTTCTCTGGTTCCAGTTCCTCGCGTTTCTCTGCACCCGTCAAGACCCGTTTTCGAAAGTAGGCAATATATATATATCAAAACGCTCAGAATGAGACCCTGAGTGTGGTTTAGAGGTTGGTTTTGTTAAATTTTTAGTTGCACGCAAAACGATAATTTTTAGACTAATTAATTGAGAATTAATCTATAACTGTCCAGTTATGGATTACTCTTCGTTAATTAGCCTAACCCGCGTATCTTTCTCCCAATGTACATACATCTACCAGGAGTATACATATATACACTGAATAATACATATATATATATATATAATTATTTAAAATATAACGCTTACAAAATTCCGGGTAGAAATTTCCAGGATGTCACAGTTTGCTTAAGGGTTGGTTACGAAGTCATGCAATCTTTTATGCTCAAACCTATTCCTTTTCTCAATATAATCTTTAACATTGAGATAAATAACTAAGAAATAATTATAAGAAAGATTTGGAATTGATTATTGACTTTAAAAAAAGCAAATTACTTCCTCATAGACACTTCATTTATGTTGACAATTGAATGCACTACAAATAAAGCTTTAATACTATGCACATATGCATATTTCTCCTTGTCTCTCAAGGTGGATGATTAATGCTCTAATTGTGTAAGGATGGAAATTAATGATTTTATCCACTAGTCCCTGCTTATTGCTTACCAAGTATTGTATGCATTAGAGTAAGACACTTGAGCACAACCATGAAAAAAATAAGTACTCTAGTTCTTACTCAAGTATAAGTATTATTTTGTCGATTGCCTGTGTGGTCCTTTTGGTTATGTGACTACTTTCGATTATAGGACAAACCATTGGTGACATAATTTTCTTAGAAATCTTAGTTGAAGTTGATTTTTTTCTTATTGTGAGATGAAATTAATGAGCCTTCCCTACTTAAATTTTTTGCGAGCTAACCCTCCCTACTACTCCCCCAAAAAGGCATCAGCATCATTATTCCTCAAGTACAAGCATCATTTTTTCTTAGAGCCACCTCTAAGATAATAAAATAAAGCAATAAGCTTGTGTTGTTATAAGAACTTTTATAACAGTAATGCCACTGCTGCACCAATGAATACAATCTTTAAAGGGGTGTCATTGTGCAACCATTGATGTACTTAATTAACATATAACCATGGGCAATTTGGGAATTGCAAAGGCTTCAATGTTGGGATTGGGGTCCGTTGAAAGCAAAATCCACAATTATGTCCCCTCTTCCTCATCTGTCCAAGGAACAACCACTTCTTCAAAACCTCAACACATATAAAAGCCAGTGCAATCACCTACAAGTTTTATCCAAAAGCTACCTCCTTTTCTGCTTCCAAGTCATTTACGCAAAACCAAAGAGACAACCATGAGTCCCATTGGCTTGTCCTTCCTCTTCCTCATTTCTTTAGCACTTCTCTCTATTGCCAGAGGCCAAGAAAGGGCACCTCACGGGCTTGTTTACGAGAGCCCTGTAGCTTTTCCACCAACAGCATATGACTTCTTTCATCCCAATGCTCAAAAGCCTGAGAACAAAGACCCGTGTGTTGCATCCAAATGTTCACCACTGCCTCTAGTAGCTCAAGTGGATGCCACTCAAATATATGAAAACAAAGCTTCAACAACGCAAAAAGGTGGGAAACAAATAGGAGGTGGGGGTGTAGCTGGCATTATCACTGATGTTGCTTTGCCTGTGCTTTTAGCTATGGGAATCTACTATGTAAAAGTCACTAGCCAAGCCAACATGAGTCGAGCCAGTAACAGTGTTCAATCTCATGCTTGGTGTGCTTTCTTTAATCACATCAAAATCTCAGCTTAGAACAAAGCATAAATACTCTTTCACTTTGCCCAAATTCCTAAAAAATCGTTTCCTTAACTATATATATATGTATCTCACTCTCTTATTTCTTAGCACTAGCTCCATCTCCCGTTGTTTATGGTCAACAATGTAACTACGATTGTGATAGAGATTGATATCAAATTTGGATGTTTTCACAATTATCATAGACACATGTTTCCAATTTCTTACTAACTACTGAAAATATTAAGATAAATTCAATGTGAAGCAACATCAGATACAAAATAGCATGTCTATCACAGATACTAACTACTGAAAATAATAAGATAAATTCAATTGTGATTGAACTCTGCATTCGAAAACTGGACAACCACATGTAATAGGTGATGAAGTTGGATATTCTATCTTCGCTCAATGATTTCGAACGCACAAGTGTGTGTGCTTATTGATTTAGTCAACATATGAGAAAATTTCTAAAATCCTAAAGTGGCCTAACCATGCTTTCAATGATTTTAATCACTCACTTAACCATGCTTTCAACTTATTGATGCATGTACATAATTCCCTTATAATCTCACTATCAAATTGCTTCTGAGGATTGTGATTGAACTCTGCATTCGAAAACTGGACAACCACATGTAATAGGTGATGAAGTTGGATATTCCATCTTCGTTCAATGATTTCGAACACACAAGTGTGTGTGCTTATTGATTTAGTCAATGATTTCAATGCTTTCAATGATTTTAATCATTTTCATTTGTCATCTGACTTTGATGGCTTTGTGAGACTCACGCATAAAATTTGAAAGAAAGAAATGAGTGATGGATTTTGCGGTACTCATTTGCAGATCATGGTTAGGACTAGAGGATTAGGTCGTGCGTTAGATCAAGTCACTGGCAGAGGTGTGGGAAGAGGAGATCGTGATGATTCCGATGATGCTCCACAGCGTCGACGGCCTACTGCATCCGCACGGAGGCAGCGAGTCACTGTGACTGCGGATCACGTCGATGAGCCAGTCATCCCTGAGTCAGATGTTCAGGATGACCCGATGGAGGCACCAGTTGCTGTAGAGGACATTCCTGCGAACATAGGCGCAAAGGCTGCTGAGGATGAGCATGAGGGATTTCCGGGTGGTCCGAGCGACCCATCCATGTTGACCCTGTATGCGGATCACGTTGCTTGCAGCGTATGGACGGGAGAGGTATTTATAATATTTATTTTTAGTTACTTGTAAATTATACTTTATGATTGAAATTAGTTTTCCTTTAAATGATAATTTTAACAAATTTTGTGTTCCTTTATACTTCAATTCAGGAGCGTCCTGAATTGAAGCTATTCTCTCATGGGAGGAAGGTCCATAGTTTAGGCAGGCCTGTCCCTACCATTGAGGGACTTATTGCTGGTACAGGACTAAGTCCTCTAATCGCGTGTTCGGTAGACACCGGCGATCGGGGACTTTTGTCCGCGTTTGTGGAGCGGTGGCACCAGGAGACGTCTAGTTTCCATCTCCCGGTGGGAGAGCTCATCATCACGTTGGATGACGTCTCCTCGCTTCTCCATCTGCCCGTGATTGGAGACTTACACGCCTTTCAGCCCTTGCACGTGGACGATGAGGTTCAGATGCTGGTCGACTTATTGATGGTCTCTACAGAGTCTGCCAGGGCTGAGACAACCCAGTGTCGTGGACCGTACGTACGCCTGCAATGGGTACGTGATATATATGAGCGCCAATGTCAGACAGGTCATTGGACAGCTGCAGCTCGCGCATATCTTCTCCATCTTCTGGGTTGCACTTTGTTTGCTAACAAGAGTGCAACCAATGTGCATGTTGTCTACTTGGAGGCCCTTCGTGACCTCAGTATGACAGAGAAGTATGCCTGGGGAGTGGCTGCTCTGGTTCATATGTACGACCAGCTGAACGATGCATCTATGAGCCACAGTCGACAGCTTGGCGGTTACATCACACTATTGCAGGTAACAAATATGTTTTTCATTCATTCAGGCTCAACAATGTTCAACTTTAAATTTTGTTACACTTTCATTATTAATGTTTATAATTTTAATGTTACATCTGTAGTGCTGGATTTACGAGCACTTTCCCTCGGTCGTGGAGTCCACCGCTGATCAGGACTACGACGAGGCTTCCCCGCGTGCATGCAGGTGGATTGCGACAAAGAAGACCGTGAAGAGCATTCGCACGCTGGCATACAGGGAGCGCCTGGACCGACTTTGGATTTCGGATGTCTGTTGGATCCCTTACGGGGAGCATCGGGAGGTCCGGGACTTCCACGTCAGATCATGCTATTTCGGTCTCTTGCATTGGGGGCCTGTTGCTGTTTATTATCGATCGGAGAGGGTCGTGTGGCAGTTTGGCTACACACAGACCATTCCTGCTCCTCCTGTCAATTCATGGGTCTCGTATGATGATATACACGACAGGTTGATGCACTACGAGGATCATATCGTACTAGTAGGTGAGGTGTGCGTTGTGCCAGGGGCGTGTTCCAGTGACTACATGGACTGGTTCTTCCGCATCTCCCATCCTTTCATGACACCAGGCCACGCATTAGATCCTCTGCCTCATGGTCACGCCCCGCAGCCCCGAGTCGTCCCTCAGGCCCCGCAGACGGATATCCCTCACGTGCCGGAGCCTAGAGCATCATCCACATCTACGGAGGAGCCTAGACATGCAGTGGTAAGTAATACTAATAATTTACGTCATTTACCTCAATATTTGCATAATAATTTGTGTAATTAGTGTGTTTTGTGTGTAACAGGAAGTTTGTGATGACATTGCTGAGAGGTTGGAGTGCCATCTGAGTCTAGGGGTGGTCACGCCTGGCTCATCGACACATAAGGTGATCGAAGAATGCCTCAGATTGGCCATGAATGTGACACAGGACCATCTAGTATGCGTTAGGTGTAGACACAGGCGGCGCACTGATCAGGCGTAGTTTATGTACATATTTTATATTGATATTCCATGTATATACAGATATTGTACATGAACTCATTTCATGAGTATTGTTGGTTTTATTTATTTTCATTACTAATGTTAATTTTATTTATTTTCATTGATTGTGTATTCCATTTGTGTCTATATACAGGCGTGTTATTAAAATGGTCTAGTTAACTTAGTTATAGTATATGTAAATTATTATAAATGGTCTAGTTAACTTAGTTTACCAACTAATAAAAAATAATTTGAAATATAATTGAAATAAAGAAGTTGAAAAGGGTGTAAAAAAATTTGAAAAAAAATGGACATCATTCGTTATCTAAGATCTTTATTTTATATAACGTACTAATATTTTTAAATTCTCTTATAATTACTATTTTCCCACTTATACTAATGATCATGTAAAAAAATGTATTATAAAGTAGTTAGTATTTTAATTTTTAATATAATACTAATTATTTTTTTTATATTCTTTATAATATTAATGATATGATTAATTATAAAAATAAAAAATAAATTAATGATGATAATATTAATTTTATAAAATTATTATTATCTTTTATGTATTTATTGATTTTTATTAATATGTATAAAATAACCTTAAACAATATCTTTAAAAATGCTGTATAGTTAATAAATTATTATTTTTCTTCTTACGGATCAAGTTGATCCGTAAGTCACTTACGGGTCAACTTACGGATCAACTTGATCCGTAAGAGAAAAACCAAGCAAGGGTAATTTCACCATTTTTTTAGAATGTTGGGTGCACCAGCAATAATGCTGGGTGCACCTAGCACCACTCAAAGAAGGACAATCTATTCTAATATTTACAAAAAAAAAAAAAGAGCTCATACTTAGCTCATGGGCTCAAAATCTACCATAAGGCTCATAAGAACCCTAGGACCTTCTTTTGCATCTTTGGCCCAATCTTTTTGGATTCTTTTATTCAATGCCCTTGGGGGGTTGGATTTCATTAATAACCTTGACATTGAGCTCCTCTCTTTCAAAAGTCTTGCCAAGAGCCAACAGATGGTTTACAACATGTGTAAAACATTTTTACACATTCAAAATGCTTTCTCATGACAATAATATAAACATTTCATATTCTTGAATGAGAGTATTCTTTCTTGCTCTCTTAACTTTGATAGTTCCTTCATAAGTTACTTCCATGATTTCCAAAATTTCTTTGGCATCTACACAGTGAGAAGCACAATAAAACTCATCAAGGGTTAAAGAGAAGGCAAAAATATTTTTAGATCTAACATTGTATTGAGCATGTCTATTTTCTTCCACTATCTAAGAGTTAAAGTTTTTTTTCTATCTCTTCCATCAATAGCAACTTTAGGAAAGTAAGGACCATTTGCAACAACATCTCATGCTCCTCTATCAATGGATTCAAGGAAAATTCTCATGCGTACTTCCCAAAATGGATAGTTTTCATCGGTAAAAAGAGGGGTCGATTTATAGAAGCACCTTCCACAAAAGGTTTGATGATTTTCAACCATTTGAATGACTATCAATAATGGCAAGTTGGATTATAAACCAAGAGGGGAGTGAATTAGTTACAAAACAATTTTTTACCCCAAATGAAAACTTTTTGCAAATACCTTCTTTAATCCAATTAATCCAAGAGACTAGGCTTGTTACAAATGCCCTTTGATTTCTTAAACTTAATCAAACACTTACCAAATGATATTCAACAATTATACAATGTTCAAGGAATAAGAAACTTATGCAAGAAGCAATACAAGAGTTTAAAGGTTAGAAAAAATGCACAAAATTTATATTGGTTTGATTTCAAAGAAATCCACATCCAGTTGATACAAGTAACCCACTTGAATCTTTCCACTATAACCTTTGGAGTTACAAACAAACTCACAAGAAAATGCACTCCACAAATGCCTAAACTTTTTTAAACCTATAAAAAAAAATTAAAGCCACATGTAGAAAACCCACTATATGTGAACCATTAAGAAACCTATTGGATGAAAAACAAAAAAAATAATCACAATTAAGGAAAGATTTCACTTGATCTTTGAAATATATGAATGTTAGAAATACTTCCTATGTAGTCTCAAGCTACTCTTCATGATCCATGCCAAGATCCATTGAATTCATGTTTTCAATCAAGGATCAAGGTGATGATGACACTCTAAGATTTTTAGAAACTTTCTCAAAGAAAATGCAATGATATATATGGCAGAAATGGTGTCACATACCAAGTCCTTCGAAAAACTCATTTTTATAGCCTTAGAACTAAAATAGTCGATTATGACAAAGAGATAGTTGACTATATTGTTCTTTGCATAACCTAAGTTTTTTGAATAACATATAGCCAATTATATTACCATTTAATTGACTGTTTGCAAAAGCGAAAAACTTCTTTAGAATCATATAGTTGATTAGACACTTAAGATAGTAGACTATAATAATATATAGTCAGTTATCCTGATGCAGAGTTTAAACTTGGTGATTTTAAAAGCTAAGTTACAAATTTCAACTCTTTAAAGCTAAAGATTAATGATCAATGCAATGTTAATCATGTTTGAGCATATTGATCTACTTCACCTAATCTAGGATGCATGTATGCTTGATGTCACACACAATTAAGTATTTTAAGTATAAGAAAACCATTATAAATTCCAAAAAATTCTACATGAAGCGACAAAGTGTAGCCACATGAACCCAAGTAACTTGTAACCCAAGCTCCTCGACTGTCATGAACGACCCCTCCAAAACCAGAGAGGCTTGGATTATCAATAGAATTGCCATTGGTATTTAATTTCAAGAAGTCCAAAGTCAAAGGATGAGGTTATTATAATTATAATACAATAATAAAAATGTAAAATTAAAAAGCACAAACTTGCTTGTGCTTGTGCAACACAAATTGAACCATAACAATGTAACATGGTATTTAAAATGGCAGACCATATTAACTATTAAATATTTTGCTTTATAAATCTTTTGAATATGGAATTTGTAACACCCTGATATATATATATATATATATATATATATATATATATATATATATATATATATATATATATTATTAGTAATTATGTTTGATGTTTGATTATTTGTTGCGTTATTTTCATCCGTAATTATTTTTAAGGAGATTAATTTAGTTAATAGAGGGGTGTGAATAGATAAGGATCTAGTTTCTCAAAGAATCCTCTTGAGAAAGCTTCTCAAAGAAGCCACGAGGAAGCTTCTGAAGGAAGCCTCTTAATGAAGCTTCTAGAGAAAGCTACATGAAGCTGCCTCAGTAAAAATGCTGCCCAGCCTTCGTTAACCGTTGGATCTTCTCGAAATTCGTTCTGCAACTTCACAAGACAATTTTCCATGATTTGACCGTTGGGATCTTTGAGAAGAAGTCTGGAGTGTGATAGAAGCCTCTTAATGAAGCTTCTGGAGGAAGCCTCTTAATGAAACTTCTAGAGAAAGCTACATGAAGCTGCCTCGGTAAAAACGCTGTCTAGAATTCTTTAACCGTTGGATCTTCTCGAAATTTGGTCTTCAACTTCAAAAGACACTTTTTCATGATCTGACCGTTGGGATCTTTGAGAAAATATCTGGCGTGTGCTAGAAGCTTCCGTTCCCGAGAGCATCTCTTATTTAAGCATTTCAGCCTTTGCTTTCGTGTAGCTTAGGAAAAACGTCATTTCTTCTTCTTTCTTTCTTCCAAAGCCATTTCTAAAGTTCCAAGAACTTTCTCCATCACCCACAGCCACCATTATCCACCACAAACCATCATTGTTCTCCATTGAAAACCCACACCAAGAGGAACCCTTCAACCAAAGCGGAATCTTCCAACTTGGCTTGCGGTTCCGGTAGAGAACGAAAACCCTAATCTGATCTTTCATTTTCTTTCGAGGTGACCATGGTTCTATGCCTGTTTCTTGTTAGTTTCATCTTGTCTTTGCATCTTTTCTGACTTTGGAATTATCATTGCATGTCTTATGCTTCCTTTGAAAAACCTTAGAGAAAGAGACTTTGTAAACGTTATCCTTTATGAAATGCATGTTATTTTCGTAACCTACACTGAACCCCCGTCACATTGGCATGGTCAGAATTTCCAAATGATGTTCCTTTGTAAAACCGGAAATGCTCTCAGCTCTTTCATATAGTGATGTGGGTGTTTGACCCAGAGCACTGTTACTAGCTTTGTTTTCTGAAATTCATACTAAGTCTCCTTCGTTTTGGCATGGTAGAGGCTTGTGTGGAATCGACGAGCAAGGACAAAAAGGAATCTTCAAGTGACGCAACGAGGAATCCGCGGGGTAGCTCACGATAGGTGAGGGGAGTTTATTATAAAATTTACTGTTTTAACACTATAGTTAGGGTCAGGGAACCTAGCTATGAGGATATCTGCTTGTCCCTGTTGCATGCTGATTTTTCTTCAAAGAAAATTACGTTTTAACTAATGGGATGCGATATATATATATATATATATATATATATATATATATATATATATATATATATATATATATATATATATTGTGATGAATGATATTGTTTTGGTTGTTTGAAATGTGTTGTTTGAAGACCGTGCGTGTGGAAATGATATTGTTGTGTTTGTTTGAATTGTTGTTGATGTTGCTATTGAGGATTTTAATTGATATGTGATGATAATGATAATTATGATGATATTGATTTGAGATGACGTTGTTAATAAAGACCATGTCAACATGAATTGTTATTATTGATGAATATGTGAATATGAAATGAGGTTGTTGTTGTTGTTGATAATGTCATTGAGATGAGATGATATTTATGTTGTGAATGACATGGAAATACGATTTGTTGATTGATGTTGGAAATGCATTGGCATGTGCATGTTGTGTATGTTCGTGGGGGGCACTGTGCACTGACCTTCCAGGGTCTTTGGCACTAGCTTTTGGCCACGATCATACGTCGTATGGAGTGTATGTCATGGGGGATAGAGTGCATTGACCTTGTCGGATGGTCCAGACGTGGGTAACTAGCGTGGTTAGAGAATCTAAGCATTTCTGAGGGGATGCTTAGGCGCTTTAATTGGTCCATGGTCTTTGACACTTACTTTTGGTCGTGATCATAGCTCATACAACACAGGAAATAGAGTAACAGTGGCCAAGTGTACTTTGTACTAGGGGGCTGTCACCTGGTAGGGAACACCTTTGGGCTCCCAGGCTGATCACCTATGGGAGGGGGGCTGTTACGTGCACAATCGGGTGGTCTCGATAAACTCAGCACAATTCCCTAAGTGAGAGTGTCGTGTGGACACGCTTAGGCTATTTCCTGAGGTTTGGTTGTTGTTGGTACGTACCACATTGCATCTGAGTGTTGAGTCAGGTGCATGCATCATTCTGTGCAGTCTTGATTGGGTCCATGGATGGATGATGAGTAATTGTTGGATGTGAATGATGAATATTTGTTGGATATGAGTGTTGAATAATGATTGTTGTGCATGCTTATCATGTTTGCCTATGTTCCTTGCTAATTGTGGTTATTTGGAATTGGTATTGGTTCTTTTATAATAAACTCACCCTTGCAATTTTGTATCGTGTGGTTGATACCTGTGATGATCACGAACCTTGTTCGTGGGAGCAGAATGACAGTGGCAGGGTGTAGGGAGTAAGATTCTGGTGAGGAGCCGTTGAGCCGACGTGATGACGTTGGCGTTATTTTGGGAGAGAGTTGTGTTTTGTAATCAACTCCTCCGTAGTTGGTTTTTAAGTTTTATTTTGTTGAGTTAAAGATGTAAAACTGGAATTTTAATTATATATATGAACATATTTAATTTTCGTTATGTGTATGACATGTACCGAATTATTGTTTCTATGTAATTATGCATATTCACTTAAGTAATTGCGTGTTGTTGGATGAATTTATGTTGTGACAAAATCACTTCTATTTTCATAAGCAAAAATTAAGGGAGTTCTTTTTATATAAAAAAATTGAAATTATCTAATATTAGAGTGTGGATACCGTAGCGACGAGGCGGGTCGTTACATTTAGTGGTATCAGAGCAGGTCGAACCTTTCGGCCAGTGAGTTGTGAGTCTGCTATGTTTTTCTGTGCATTCTCTGGTTGTTTTGTTGAATGCTTGGTGTTGGTTGTTGCTGATGTTTGATGTTCGTTGTTTGCTATTAGCACTTACTCACTAGTTGTGTTTTAATGAGCTATAGAGATTTGATTGTTGTAGTCGTATTGAATTTGTTTTTCTGATGTCTGCTATACCATGAATTTCAATGCCGGGTCACGAATTATCAGACTGGCCACCTATATAATTTGTGAAGGGTAATGGAATGATATGGCAAGCGATCAAAAAATGCAAATGATGGAAAGTGGGTGTTAATGTCTTGAGGTATCAACTCTCAAGAGTAACTGAGTAGGAATTTGTGATGGTTGTGATTGTTGTGTGGTTCTTTGTTTGTGTGTAGGAAAACTTATGCTTTTTGTGTTTTCTTTAAATAAAGATCTAGTAGTAGAGACCCCTACTAGTGGTTTTGTGTTAACTTCTTATGTGTGTTTGAATTGTTCTGTGGAGATTTCTGGTAGGATATTCTTGATTGATTTGATTTGTTTGCCTTTGAGCCAGATTGATGTTATTCTTGGTATGGACTAGTTATCTTCCAACCATGTCTTGTTGAACTGTTTTGATAAAAGTGTGATCTTTGATGATTCTGGAGTGAGTAAGGATATGATGTTTATCTCTGCCAACCAAGTTGTGACATCTTTAAAGGAAGATGCTCAAGTGTACATGATCTTGTCTAGCCTGGAAGTAGAGACAAAGGTTTCTATGAGTGACCTCCCTATTGTAAGAGAGTTTCCTGAAGTGTTTCCAAAGAATATATCCCGTCTGCCACCTGAGAGACAGATAAAGTTTTCCATAGACTTAGCACCTAGTGCTGGACCTATATCCATAGCTCCTTATAGGATGTCTCCTATAGAGTTAGCTGAGCTTAAGAAACTGTTAGAGGAGTTGTTGGATAAGCAGTTTGTTAGGCCTAGTGTATCTTCGTGGGGAGCCCCAGTGTTGCTAGTGAAGAAGAAAGATGGAACCATGAGGTTGTGTGTGGATTACCGTTAGTTGAATAAGGTAACGATTAAGAATAAGTAACCTTTGCCTAGAATAGATGACCTTATGGACCAGCTGGTAGGAGCTTGTGTGTCTAGCAAGATAGGCCTTAGGCCGGGTTATCATCAGATCCGAGTGAAGTCTGAGGATATACCAAAGACTGCTTTTAGGACCCGTTACGGTCACTATGAGTATCTAGTCATGCCCTTTGGTGTGACTAATGCTCCATGAGTGTTTATGTACTACATGAATAAAGTTTTTCACCCTTACCTTGATAGTTTTGTGGTAGTATTCATAGATGATATTTTGGTATACTCCAAGACTAGAGAGGAGCATAAAGAACATTTGAGGATTGTGTTGCATACCCTTAAGGACCGACAACTCTATGCTAAGTTGTCCAAGTGTCAGTTTTGGTTAGAGAAAGTTAGTTTCCTAGGGCATGTGATATCTCAAGGGGGTATAGTTGTGGATCCCTCTAAGATAGAAGTTGTTCTTAAGTGGGAGAGTCCTAAGTTTGTTTTTGAGATTAAGAGTTTTATGGGCTTAGCAGGATACTACCGGAGATTCATAGAAGGCCTTTCCAAGTTGGCTCTACCTTTAACTAAATTAACTCGTAAGGGTCAAGCTTTTGTGTGGGATACCCAATGTGAGCATAGTTTCCAAACCCTTAAGGAAAGATTGACAACCGCTCCAGTGCTAGTTTTGCCTAATCCGAGAGAACCATTTGAGGTGTATTGTGATGCATCAAAGATGGGTTTAGGCGGAGTGTTGATGCAAAATGGCCAAGTGGTGGCCTATGCTTCTAGACAGCTTAAGACTCATGAGAGGAATTATCCCACCCATGATCTAGAGTTGGCTGCTGTAGTTTTTGCCCTTAAGATTTGGAGACATTATCTGTTTGGCTCTAAGTTCGAGGTGTTTAGTGATCATAAGAGCCTTAAATACTTGTTTAGTCAGAAGGAGCTGAACATGAGACAAAGGAGATGGTTAGAGTTTCTTAAGGATTATGATTTTGAAAAACCGATGTTAACGTATGATATGTTAACATCGATTTTCCAAAAAAACCGATGTTAATATAAACTTTTTTTTAATTATTTATATATTTAAAAAAATCATATATTGCGTTATTAATTATATTTTAATTAAAAAAATATAATAATTAATAAACAATAATAAATTCAAAAGGTAAACATTTAAAAATTAAACTAAATTTTTAAAATGAATTTCGTAATTTTAATTTTATTATTTTATGATTATCATTTAAATATAACACACATTTATATAAATTATTTGATATAAGTTAATTTGAAAATAAAAAAAAAACTGTTTTTAATAATAGAGTTTAACTTTTATAAAATTTTTATAGAATGTTGGTAAAAACAATTATATCATAAAAAAATTAAAATTTATTACTGATATATTTTGATTTAATTATTATAAAAATAAAAAATTATTTTTTTCTTCATAAAAAGGTAAATGGAGAATATTGTTTAAAAATTCTATGAAATCCTACTATATTTATATTATCGTATTATCTTTAAATTAAAAATAAATTAAAATATTTGTATATATTAATTTGATTTATTGAAAATATATGTTACAGTGGTTTAATTTAAATAATTATAGTTATCTCATATGTTTGTAGGATTTAAAAAAATGATATTTTCATTATTTTTAAACAAATTTTTCTAAACAAAAATAAAAATATTTTCATGAGACACAAAAATTATGTTTTAAGTCTTTAAATTTAGAGTTAATTATAATCCACATGTAATTTATTTTTATTACATTTGTCATTTTTTTTTATTATTTTTAACCTCATTTGTTAATTATGTGAATTTTTTGTTAATAAATTTAATAAAAAAATTATTTAGGAAAGAAGAAACAAAGAAAAAGAATTATATTTAAATAGTGATGAATTTTTTTGTCAAAAGTTATTTTAATACTCAATTAAAGATATTTTAATATTCATATAAGAAAGAAGAAACAAAGAAAAAACATTTCGGATTAATTATTTTCAGTCTATTTTTTTAAAATTCTAATTTTAATATTTGAACAAATATTTGGCTTGTCAAAGTCTTCAAACTTTTCTTTATCTTTAGATTTTGCCGTCAACTTTATTTGTTTGATAAAATGATGTTATGATAAACATTGAGACTATCACATGTTATTTTTAATTATTTATGAGGTCTATTTCTCTAATATTTAAAATTATTTTTCAATAAATAATTTCAACTAGACCCATTATTTATGAAACTCACGATTGTATGTTATTAGAGAACATAATAGTTTGCTTAAAAAAAATAGTAAAAGATTTTAAGTGTAGTGTAATGTGTATGACCCATTAAAAAATTACTTCAACAACTCAATAGGTAAGCAATTCAACACAATAGATGTTCTTAGGTCGTTTTGCATTAGATAAAAAATATATATTGAATTTTATTATTAACTTGTGTTAAAATTTTATTTCACGACTGAGTTTCATTCATTTTTTTCCCACTTTTCATAATTTCTTGGAGCTAGGGTGGATCCTTTGCTTAAAAATAATTATTTAAGTTCCTGAGTTATGGTGAATTGGTGATAACTCAAAAATTTTTTTTAAAAGAGTTGCAAGGGTGTGAAGAAAAAAAAAACAGGAAGAAAGAAAATATAAATAATAATGTATTTTTAAATAATGGAAAAATAAAGAAAAAAAGTTAGTAATAATTAATTTGAAAAAACAAATTATTTTTAATTCAAACTTTTTATTTAAAAATTTTCTTCCGTCTAAAAAACTAGGATGAAGTTGTTAGATCTTACACAAACCTGCACCGTCAATATTTCCTTTTCTTATTTGTGTTTTAAGTGAAATGTGCAGCAAAACTTACATCCTCGTGAATGAATTCAAATAAATTTTGAAAATTAATTTCTGAAATATATTTAATACATACCAAATCTACGTGTTTTACTAAGATATGTTACTTAAATTAATTTTGGCGAAATATGCATTTATAAAAAAATATAAAAACATGGATGGTCAAAATATTTTATAAATTTATTTATTTATTTATGAATGAGTATTTATATATTCTTTTTTATTTATTTAGAATGAATATTTTTGTTTAGACGGTATAGTGTTTATTTATACCAAATTATTTTTAAGTATTTGTATTAGGTATACCACTTAAAAAGAATAGAACAATGTTTTTTTTTATTATAAAGTTTACATAAAAAACTAGTTTTTAATTTTTAAAATAATTTAAAAATTACAAAATATATCCCTATTATTTTTTTTATCTAGCATTTAAATTCATAATACATGGTTTAAAAAAACAGTAAATTCAATCGTTTCATTAAATATAATACATGATTGAATTTTACGTTTCCAAATTTTTAATTGTTTTTATTTCGTCATTCATATTAATCATGATTGATTTTAACAAAAAAAAAAATATGAATTTATTTTGATTAATGATAATTTTAATTTTGTATTGAATTATATTTAATTATTTTAATGGAAAAAATTAATTATGCATAAACTAAGTGTTTTATATAATAATAATACACAGAGAGATATGTTTCGTACACTACACAAAGAGATATGGAAAAAATTAATTTGAGGTTCATTCACTACACAGAGATATTCAGAAAAATTAATTTTGATAACATTACAATTTACCGCTTGTACGTATAAACATTGCAATTAATTTGAGGGGCATCCCTTCCATCACTTCACTCCACACTCAATTTTTGGCTTCCCGCTTTCTTCTCTCTCTTTACAACAGGGAGGGAGTGTGTGTGTTCACGCTCAACCCTTTCAAACACAACACCCCTCTGCTTCGTAGTCGCGGTGCAAGTAAGTTCCCTCAACAATTTTTTTGATCTGGCTCTTCCTTAGGGTTTTAGTTGAAACGAAACTCTTTGCTATGTTCCTTTTCTCTCTATTTCGATCGCTCTTTTCTAAACTTAGGGTTTAGGTCATGCAAGTAAGTTTCGGTTTTAAAATGTTGAGAGCTTCTTACGTTTCTTTTATTTCCTTATTATTAGGCTTTGTTTGTTTACTGTTTTCAAAAACAGTTTTGTGTTTTATAAAATTTGTTTTTGTCTCCTAAGCACATTTGAAAGTTTTTGTCCCTCCTTGAACACATTTTTGTTTTCTAAACGTTTTCCCCTGTGCATTTGAAGAAAATAGAAGAGGATAAGAAAACAACTTCCAACTGTTTTTGGTTTTTAAAACACTGGTTTTGAAAACAACTTTCGAAACTTATTACATATTGGATGAGAAATAGATTGTTGAGTACTGTGAAATTGTTTTAAAAATCAGTTTTTATAAGAAAAATTGAGAAGAAAATCAAACAGGCCCTTAATATCTATATTCATTTTCAATGCTTGAATGTGACATTCAGCCTTATGTATTTGTTTATCTTTTACAATTTATATGCTAGAAGGTTTTGGAAGCTTTTCCATACTCATGCGCTTTTTCTTCTTGGTAATGCTATTGCAGATGTTGAAGATTTCTACAACCAATGTGATCCTGGTTAGTTATACTTTCTTTTCATGTAGTCTTTGTGTGCCACAACACTTGTGTTTTTGAATAGCCAATTGGCTTTTAATTTATTGTAAGGATGGATTCAATTGTGGATTCAATTGTGGCTGACTTGGTACCCTTTTAAACCAGTTTTTCTTTTTAATGCGGTTGTGGTGTTTGGGGGAGGGAAGGAATTTAGAGTCTTGGTACCAGCAAATTATATTAGAAATTAGTTAATACAGAGACCAAATCAAACCACGTCCTTTACAATTGGACCTTCTGAGCGTCTTCTTTCAACTGTTGAACCATAATTATATCATATGAATGCTTAATATCTATTTTTTCATCTCAATATAATAAAGGGGAAAATATCTTCGATACTGCTATATTATAAAGCTGATACTTCTTCTAGATTTAATTGAGATCGATTAACTCTGTCGCGATGATAGTACAGACTAACTAGAGACATTATAAGACTAGGTGTCATTGTCATGGTTAAACCAGCTGTGCAAATAGAGTGATCCAAAATAAAAGAGTGTCACTTGCGGTAGTTTTTTCTATTGGTAAGATGTTGTAAAAAAGATAGTGAGGGGTGAAGTGATTAGATCTTTAAGAGTAAATAGTATACATGTATCGGTAGTGTAATTATTCGATTTTTTATTTTAGTCTTTTTAAAAAAATTAAATAATTTTTAATTTGTAATATTTAATTTTTATCCTTAGTTTCAATTGTTGTTTAGTTGTCAGTAGCTGTTGTTTCATTCTCTTGTGCGATGACATGCCACTTTATACAACTTTTAATTTAATCACTGTAAATATATTCGCTTTTGTTTATTCTCTTTAATATTTTTTTTTAATATTTTACGCTCTTAGTTTTTAACTTCCTCGACAACTAATAGTTATTAAGTAACAGTACAGAGACTAATGAACCCGAAAATATTTAAGTATATATTAAATGAACTATATATTTTTATAATTATTTTTTAAAGACTAATTAATCATTTATTTATTATTTTCTCAGAAATTAAGCTTCCAAACAAATAATCATTAAGTACCGATTGATGAACATTTTTTACTCTAAATACTTTATTAATGTGTACTGTTCATTTTAGCTCTTTCTTTTTATATCTTAGTAAATCATATGAGTTACTCCTAAAGTTTTGTGAAATTACAAGACTTTTTCTATTTTTTAGCATTAACACTTAAAAGCACAATGTAATGTTTTTTCAAATAATTAAATAATTAGTGTGTTCTATAACAAGTGTCGGTAAGTATTTTTTAAAAATTGAGAGGTTAGTGTTGAAATAAATAAAAGCAGGGGAGGAATTTGTGTAAATTTACAAAATCTCATAACGTGCGTCTGTAAAGTGGATTTTACTTGTAAGTGATTTTTCTCTTTTCTTTCGCTTTCACCGGTGTCAATAGTGGATCCAACTTACTGTATCCAACTTACTTGTAAGTGATTTTTCTCTGTAAAGTGGATCCAACTTACTTGTAAGTAATTATTATGACGTTCATAAATTTAATGCTTTCTTTAATCTGCACACGTTCTTCCTGCGCACGTTATCATGTTTCCCAAACACTAGGATGTGCGCAATTGACGCCACGAATAATCTGCACACGTTCTTCCTGCGCACGTTATCAAGTGATATGATGCAGTGCTTCTTGATTAATTTTAATTATCTATGAGATTTTATTTTTATTTTGTATTGTTCATTTAATATTTTGTTCTACATACATTTACCCTTATAACAAATTATAATACTTACTTTTAAGTGTGAGATGTTTGTCATCTATTTTTTTTCGATAAGTAAAATTATAGAAGTATGTCTCTACTAAGCATAAGAAGTACCTGAGTACAGACTCGAAAACATGTTTGTCATTAATTAAATCGTAATATAATCTAATAGCTATATATATAAAGGATAAAATTTAGATAAGGCTTTTTATGTTTTTTTACTATTTTATAATTAGAATTGGAGTTTTACTCACTTATTGAAAGAAAAATTATATTAAAGTTTTACTCAAATTCACGTAATCTTGAAGGTTGGGTTAACATAGAAGTAGAAAGAGATTGAGAAAAATATTGGATGAAAGTGAAATATAAGAGGTTAAAAATTGAGATGTATGAACATCATTCCCCTAATCTAAAAAAAAAAAAAGAAAAAGAATATCATTCCCCTTATACGTTTTGAAGCTAAAGGTTTGTTTGTATTCTTTTGTATACATTCACCCGCTGTAATATTTTACTTTTTATGGCTAATGTGTCTTGGGTCTTGGTATGTACATGAACTCCGTTTTTAAGGTTCAGCAAATAAGCACTAAAGGCCCACACTAGGGAATATCTTGAGCTTATTATAATAAAGTCTTGGTAGAACTCACTTTTTTTTCAAGAGGCTTCAGTCTTCACCATTTATTCAGAAACAGCCCAAAATGTTGGCAGGAAATAAAAAACCATGACATTTTTTTCCCTTTCTTCTTTTTCTTCCAACTTACTGTATCCAACCTACTCAGTCTAATTAATTGTAGTTATTATATATTAAGTTTTTATTTTTCTTGAGCTTTGTTAAACTCTGTGTAGTGGTAGTGGTGGGTGTTCTTTGTATAGAAAGATTCTTTCTTGTAAATTAATATGAGCATTGGCCACTTGGAGATTTATTGCAGTGACTAAGGCTTCTTGGGAGATTGAGCAATCCTTACAAAGTTTAATAGGTACAACGATAATCTTTATGTTGCATTTTGTCTCCGTGACTACCAGAGATTTAATTCTCACCATTAATTCGTTTTATCTTTTTTTCTCCATTATTATTATTTTTTAAGTAAACTGCCGGTGACTCTCCTATGTGATCTGTCTCTCTCTCTTTTAGCCTTTATCATTTTGTAGTCCAAAAGTTAAGAGAAAAGGGAATACAATTGCAGTTAGATCTCTATTTCTCACAAAAAGGAGTCATAAGTAGTAAGTAAGACATTTTTTTAATATAATTTAGAATAAATTGTTCTCGTATCTTCTGAGCGCTTATTATACTTAATCTTACTCTTTTTTTTTATCATACACAAGATTGTCTTATGTAGGTGTTCATTAAGTTATTTCTTTGATTCTTGCTTTCATTTTGGACCGTGCTGCTCATCATCACAGGTACAAATGTTTGTTACCAATGAATATTTTTATTACGTGTTCACTGCCATTAATGACAATTGATATATGCTATACAAATTGTGTTCATGATGAGTGAACCTTAGATTCCCGTTTGAGATTGGATGCAATGATTCTTGCGGACAGTTTGCATTAATCATTGTATTCAATCTTGAATTGTCCGTTTGGACAGTTTGGGGAGACTGATATTTTTATGGTAGATTCATGTGTTAAGGTTAAAATTATTTTGTTTAATTTGATGAAATTTCGGTAATGCATTTTTAGTTGTTCTCTGAGTGCATACTTGATTATCGGGAAATTCATTTCACCGATTTCATGTCGTGTACTAGGAGACCAATGCGAAATGCTGCCAAAATTTTGTCAAATTTAACAAAATAGAATTAACCCTGATGTATGAAGCTACCATAAAAGACGGTCTTCTCGAATGGGATAGGGTCACACCTTTAATAAAAAAGTGAGATTTTCATGCATCGAATAACTTTGAGAGTATGACCGAGTTATTACTTAGATGGATCGAAGTTAGATGAATGAAAGTCGCATCAGCCCAGAATATGAGGCAGGCGTCGAGCAATTCTTACAATTTGCTTCAGAAAGAGGTCAACCGAATGAAGATGGAAAATATTATTGTCCTTGCATCAATTGTTTGAACGGAAGACGAAAAATATTGGATGACATACGATAGCATTTGTTGTGTGATGGAATTAAGAGAAATTATACGACATGGATATGGCATGGTAAAATGACAGACATGCAGAGTGGGCAACAATCCGAACCGTTTGATGTAGAAATGGGAGATCGCTTGGAGGATATGATTCGTGACCTTGGACAAGAGTCTTTCCAGCAAGCACATGTCCCTGTGTATGAAAGATTGCAGAGTGACTCAAAGAAGCCTTTGTATTCGGGGTGCAACAATTCCTTGACGCTATTGTCGGCGGTGTTAAGTCTGGTTAATGTCAAGGCCAGATATGGATGGAGTGATAAAAACTTTACTTCATTGCTTCAAATAGTGCACGATCTGCTTCCACAGAATAACACATTGCCTAAAAGCTACTATCAGGCCAAGAAGATATTGTGTCCGATGGGTATGGAGTATCAAAAGATTCATGCTTGCCCTAATGATTGCATACTGTACAGACATGAATTTGAAGAAATGTCGAAATGCCCTAGGTGTGGGGCGTCACGGTACAAGGTGAAGGATGATGAGGACTGCAGTTCTGATGAAAACTCAAAGAAGGGCCTTCCAACGAAGGTGTTGTGGTATCTTCCCATCATTTCAAGGTTTAAGCGTTTATTTGCTAATGAGGATGACGCAAAAGATCTTACCTGGCATGCAAATGGGAGAAAATCTGATGGAATGGTCCGTCATCCAACTGATTGCTCACAGTGGAAAAAGATTGATAGTTTGTATCCGGATTTTGGCAAAGAGGCAAGAAATCTTAGACTTGGACTAGCCAGTGATGGAATGAATCCATATGGCAATTTAAGCACTCAACACAGTTCATGGCCAGTTGTACTAGTAATTTACAATTTTCCGCCTTGATTGTGCTTGAAGCGAAAATACATGATGTTGTCTATGATGATATCGGACCCAAGACAACCAGGAAATGACATTAATGTTTATCTAAGTCCGTTGATTGAAGACCTGAGAAAGTTGTGGGATGAGGGGGTTTTAGTGTTTGATGGGTTTCGCAAGAAGACTTTTCAAATGTGTGCAATGCTTTTTTGTACCATTAATAACTTTCCAGCATATGGGAATCTCAACGGTTACAGTGTTTAGGGTCATCATGCATGCTCCATCTGTGAAGAAGACACAAGTTACACTTGTGGATTCTATAAGTCATTTTAGATTACTGTTAATTACCAAAGTAATTGTTTTAAATTCATACATAATTAACTTTGGCTTAACAACACAACCATCTGACTGAGACAAGTGTGCGAGCGGGGAATTCTGATGTGTATGGATTCCTCGAGTCACAGTCCATTCAGAGATCTGGGCAATCACAATTTGAATCTGAAAGTTACATCAAGAGTTGGATACAGAGTTCAAAACGAGATGTTTACCTTGGAGCCTACCTGAATGGGTAAGTCAAACACAACAATTGAATTTAAATAATCTATATTGTTACAATAACCCATATTCGTCTCTACTGCAGCGGACACTGGCAAATGGTCGTCATTCTGCCTAAGGAAAACCTAGTTGTCTGGTTTTGTTCTTTACATAATAGGCCAGACAACTACCTTAAGGGAATAATTAACAGGTCAGTATTGTTTACAATACATTTTCATTGGCATAACTCAACAACATCAATATTTTAATGTTCCTCATATTCAACACTAGTGCTTTGAAAGGACTTGATGATACTCCACAACCTAAATCCAAGGCTGCTGGTAGGTGGATTGTTGTTAAGGTACATGATTTAAATAAAAGTTCTACTTATATATATTTTATGTGTGTGTACGCTAATTGTAGTTAACGTTTAATTAATATTCAAATTTCATTATGTATTTAGTGTAATAGACAAAAAGGAATCACTGAATGTGGCTACTACGTGATGCACTGGATGTCCACGATAATCTTAGGATCTTTCGGGAATAATTGGGAGACGGTAATTGTTTATTTCAAACAAAGTTGGTTTTCTTATAATTGTTATTACATTATTAATTTATTTTTTATTTGATCATGCAGTATTTTAATGAAGTTAGACCATTGGAAGCAGAGAGATTCAAGGCGCTTCGCATCCAGTGGGCACAGTATTATCTAAAAGTTAGAAATCAAACATAGGCTATTAGGCAACTATGTAACTTTAGGTTACTTAATTAGTTTACATACTTTGCATTACATTTTTTACAATTGTTGTTTCATCTTAACATTGAATAACCTTTGTTGATAGCTAGTTTTTTGCTAAAACCTATTTGAAAGCAGAATGCAAATGATATATATTGTGTGTTGTGTGGTCTGATTTTAAATTTACAGGTTAAATTTTGGTTTTTTTGTAAAAACAGAAACATTATTTAAAAAAAATTCCTGACAACAACATTATTTTTTTGAAAAAATCGATGTTAACTGTCAATAGTAACACATTCGTTAACATCGGTTTTATACAAACAACCGATGTTAACTGTCAATAGTAACACATTTGTTAACATCAGTTTTTTCAAAAAAACCGATGTTAACTTAACATCGGTTTTTTTGAAAAAACCGATGTTAACTGTCAATAGTAACACATTTGTTAACATCGGTTTTTTCAAAAAATTGATGTTAACTGTCAATAATAACACATTCGTTAACATCGGTTTTTTGAAAAAATCGATGTTAACCGTCAATAATAACACATTCGTTAATATTGGTTTTTTACAAAAAATCGATGTTAAATTTAGTTAACATAGATTTTCTTAAAAAAACATTTAGTTAACATAGATTTTCTTAAAAAAACCGATGTTAACTGTCAATAGTAACACATTCGTTAACATCGGTTTTTTTTACAGAAAACCGATGTTAACATCGGTTGTTTGAAAAAACCGATGTTAACTGTTAACATTAACACATTCGTTAACATCGGTTTTTTGAAAAACCGATGTTAACTTTCAACATTAATATACATTTTTTGGGTGTAATTCATATTAGCAACATCGATTATTTATATAACCGATGTTGGTAATTTTACGTTAACATCGGTTTTTAAAAAACCGATGTTAACGATAATACTATCAACATCGGTACTTTCAACATCGGTTCAAAAATCGATGTTGAAAGTCATAAATAACCGATGTAAAAAACATATTTTCTAACCACCAACCAAACTGCCACCATCACCAACCAAACCGCCACCAAGCAAGCAATCGACACCAAGCATGAGCTCTCATGTTCGACTTCAACCCACAAATCTCACACTATTGACTAAACAACATAAAATCATCCAAGCGCGCAACATTTTGAAGGCAACAATGTCAATAATAGAGAGGGAGTGAGAGTGTTATGGGCTTACCTGTTGGCGGCATGGACAAACAGCGAAGGCGCAATGGGGCACGACGGTTGCAGCCGCAAGACTGAGGCACCAAGAGGAATGTCGCAAAGTGAAAAAATAGAGGGCTAGGGTTAGGGTTTTTAATTGGGGATAGTAAAAATTTCCGAAGGATCTGATTCCTTCGATAAAATCAGTCGAGATTCAAAACTTTTGGATGAAATTTAATCCTTCGAAAAAATCCGTCAAAAAGTCTAATATTTCTGACGAAATTTTATCCATGGGAATTAGTCTGTGGGGAATAGCCTTTTTTTTTTTAGTGACAGGTTCTAAATACGACATCACATACATTCCTTTGATGTTTTTATAAAGTGTTTCATCTTTAAGTATATAAAAAAAATTAAGATTTAACGACACTTCTAGTGTTATAAATTATGATGAAATTAAACAATTTAGTGAATGCCTTATAAGAATTAGAGATGGTGTTGTAAGTTTTATTATTATTTTCTATTTTCTACTTAAATTAGCAAGTTCTTTACTTTCATTCTTTTTTAACATATATTTCTTTACTTTTATTCTCAAAAAGTGGAAATGACATTGTTGAATATTTTTTTATTTAAAAAAAGAAAACAGAAATGTTAGGAAAGCACTTTGTGACACGCTAATGTGAACACATAGACTACTATTCTTCAATATAAATATTTTAGGATTCTTTTTAATATCTTATCTTTTCAACATATCATTTTTTTCTTAAATTAGATTTTAATATTTTTAAAATAAATTACTATTAGATAAAAATAATATTGAATCACAATATATAAGTTATTTATCATAAATATAAAATACAATATTTTATGTGTTAAAAATATTTAATTATTATAAATTTTAAGTATAATATAATTTAAATTATATTATTTTTATTAAAAAAAAAGCCTCAACTATACATATATACTACTTTTTATGATATATGTACCGTTGAGGCTTATTTAAATATAGAAAATAAAATAGAAAGATATTTTACGGATTAAATTAAAAAAAATGTTACTATACAATTATTTTGAAATTGGCCTTTATTATCTATAACTATTATAAAGAAAATAATCTCATTTGGTGTCATCCTTCTTCTAAATATTTTTTGAGTTTTTTACCTACAAAATACAAAAAATAAAAAAAACTATCCAAATAATACACCCAAATTTTTATTTACACAAGTGATACACTTTATTGTGTTAAGTAAGAAATGGATTCTCATTTCTTACCTGCATAAAGGATTGATTTCTTAACTTTTTTTTTTTTTTTTGTTTTCTACGTTGAGGGAATCCATTTCTCAATTTGGTATTTTTTTTTTAAAGCCAATTAAGAAATTGGTTCCTCGGAATCAATTTCTTAACTACATTTTTTATTTTTTATACTTTTTTTAAATTCTTTTTTCTTTTTTATTTTTTTATTTGTGTGTATATATATATATATATATATATAATGCATATTCAATTTTTCAAGAGTGAATTTTTATTTTATTTTCATTTTCTTTAGTTAATAAAATACGTTTTAACCGACAACTTTAATAGAACTAAAAAAGAGATTAAGTTAAGAAGAAATAGAATAAAATTACAAACAATATAATAAAACATTTAAATTACAAATGATACAACATAAAATTAACATTGTTGGCTTAAGTTTGTGTTTCCCACACGATGAGGGCATTTGTTTTTGGAATGGCCTGGGATGGGACACATGGAACATCTTTTTGATTGACCTGATTCTCTCATATCCATTTCGGTGTGTATACGAGAGGATATTGGACGACCTTTAGATTATTTTTTAGAATTTTTGGGTCAGGGCAAATTCGTGGTTCATGACATTGTGGCCAACATGCTTCATTGGGCAATTCATGAAACAATTCTTTGTACACGTTTAAGACACTTAATAATGTATACACAAGATGTATGTAAGTCCTATACTCATAGTGAGCATGCTTACAAGTAACAACGATATGCGAACAAGGCATATGCACCTTTTGGAATTTGTCACGATCACACACCACCTTTGATCCTGTCTAACCTTGAAATTTCCAACTAGCCGCGCCTCTCTTAGGCTAATTATCTCCTACACTAAGAACCATGTATCGCATTGATCAAACTCAAGAACAATGTGTGAGTTTGTCTTTCTTTGTGCATCTTCTATAGCCTTGTTAAGTATTTTGTATAAACTTGGCAAGATGTAATCATTGTTATGACTTCTCTCCCTTTTTGATTGAATAAAGTATTACACCTTGTATAGGTTATGATGGAAACTTGCTTGTGGGGCTTCTATGGAGGCTGGATCTTTGAGCATCTATGAGGTCCATTAATGGTGATTTTCCACCATGGAGATGCAGCGGAAGACAAAGGAGAATAGGTGAGAGGAGGCGCCATCCACTAGGGAATAAGCCTTGGAAGAAAGAGCTTCACCACCAAGATGAGCCTTGGATAAGAAGCTTGGAGAGGATGCTTCAATGGAGGAAAAGAAAGAGGGAGAGAAAGAGAGAGGGGGGAGCACAAAATTGAAGGAAGAAAAAGGGAGAGAAGTTGAACTTTGAGTTGTGTCTCACAAGACTCTCATTCATCAAAGTTACAACAAGTGTTACACATGTTTCTATTTATAGACTAGGTAGTTTCCTTCAGAAGTTTTCTTGAGAAAACTTCCTTGAAAAGCTTCTTTGAGAAAACTTCCTTGAGAAGCTAGAGCTTAGCTACACACACCCCTCTAATAACTAAGCTCACCTCCTTGAGAAGCTTTCTTGAAAAGATTCCAAAAGAAGCTAGAGCTTAGCTACACACACCTCTCTAATAGCTAAGCTCACCTCCTTGAGATGAGAAGCTAGAACTTAGCTACACACCCCCTATAATAGCTAAGCTCACCCCCATGACAAAATACATAAAAATACAAAAAAATTTCCTACTACAAAGACTACTCAAAATGCCTCGAAATACAAGGGTAAAACCTTATACTACTAGAATGTCCAAAATACAAGGCTTAAACGAAGGAAAAAAACCTATTCTAATATTTACAAAGATAAGCGGGCTCATACTTAGCCCATGGGCTCAAAATATACCCTAAGGCTCATGAGAACCCTAGGGCCTTCCCTTGGATCTCTGGCCCAATTTACTTGGAGTCTTCTATCCAATGTCATTGTGGGGTAGGATTGCATCATTCCCTCCACCTTGGAAAGGATTTGACCTCAAATCCCGAGGTTCTTCATACTCTGGGCTCCTTCCCTCAACACCTGTAAAAAGAACAAAAACATATGTATTAGTGTTGTTTGGTATGTTGAAGTAAGGTAAGGTCTGAAAACTCATTTCCTGGGCATCTTCCCATGAAGGAACATGGTTTCTCACCAACTCAATGAGTGGTGCTACAAGTATAGAAAAATATGGGACAAACCTTTTGTAAAAGTTTGTTAAGTCATGGAAGCCCCAAATTTTTCTTATACTTGGTGGAGTGGGCCACTCAGGAATGACCTTTATTCTCTTAGGGTTCATGGGAACCCCTTGATCACTATTTAAAAAATTAAGAAAAGTAACGCAATAAAACATACCTTTTTCTGTATTTTCATATTGATTATTCCTACCAAAAAGTATGACAAACCTAAGGTGTCCCATATGAGTACCTAAGTTTGTATTGAAACTAAAAATAAGAACAAACCTACCTAATGGATCCCTATGTACACACACCATGAACATGTTAGGTGTACGAGTGATTTTACAAAAAAGGGTTGCACCACTCAAAACATTCATCATGCCACTCATTTTAGGGACTTGGTGCCTAATAATACCTATTTTGGGCACCAACAAAACACAAGGATTTAAGCTCTTGCGAACCAAACCCTCATCCAACAACTTCTTTACTTGAGGAATAAACTCAAGCCCAAGAGGTGTGACAATGCTAGCAAGTGTCTTTTTACAAAAGAGAAAATGTGGAGGTTGTCTAAGAGGGAAAGTTTCTTTAATGTTTCTCTTTATTGTAAAATGAGTTTCCTTCTTAGCTAACCTCTTGGAGGAGACACTTACCTCCTTACACTTCTCTTTAACCACTAATGGTAGTCCATCTTCTTGGGGGTAGATTTCTTCACTACATTCTTCCCCTTTTGCTTCTTCACTTTCACTAGAGGAAGGTGAAGTAGTAGCCTCATCTTGGCTACTATAAATGTCTTGGCCCCTCATAATTATGGTTTTTGTGGTGGGGCATTGAGAAGTAATGTGTCCTCTTATAAGACATTTAAAGCACTTTATAGAGCTAGTTTTCTCTTGCATACTAGCCTTAGGGGCTTGCTTTTCTATTGTCTTCCCCTTATCATCGAAGGCTTAGAAGGTGTCACCCCTAAGATGCCTTGACCTTGGTCTTTCTTTGGATAAGAGTGAGAGACATAAGATTTTGAAGTAGACTTCTTTTTAAGTTGTTGCTCTACCCTTATTTCCCAATCTAAGTTAGCCTCTACATTGTCCTTCCCATGGAAGTATGAGAGGTTAATGTTAGCCTCTTGAGGCTTTCTTTCCTTTTCTCTTCTATGAGAGTGAGGTCTAAGATGTGACCTATGCCTTCCTTCGTAATAGTCACGAAGTTCTTCACTTAGGCTCTTGCAAGAGTTATGACTACTATAGGAGGCATGTTTTTCTCTTTTCATTCCTTTCATTAATTTTCTTCTTTCTTCCTCTCTTATTTTCTTTCTTTCATCTTGACTTATTTCTTCCACTCTTTTTTTTCCTTTTTCTTTTCTCTCTTGTTTTTCTTTCCATAACTTGAGGGAACTCAACTCATCTAAGATTCTAGATAAAGGGTCTTTATGACTAGTACCCTCGTCATTAACACTAGATGAATGATGACTCATGTTGGTTCCTAAGTTATGGTTCTTTCTTGTTGGAGGTTTGAAAACAAAAGGTAAAAGAAACTATGGTTGAAACTAGCCAAAATAAACACTAAAAGAGGTGTGAAAGATAAGGTAAACAACTAATTGGTTAAAGGAAAGCTATCTAGGCGGTTTGGCAAGAAATGAAAGCTAGGCGAATCCTAAGAGTGTTTGGATGACCACATTCAAGGTTCCCAACAAAACACTCACTATCCTAAGGAAAAATTGCCTAAAATTATTACACACAAATGGAAGTTTGGTAACCTATTGCAGGCTCCCAACACACTTCCAATGAAAGGCCTTTTTGTTACAAAACTTGAAAGCAATGAAGGTAAGTAAATTACAAATTACAAAATTACAAAATGGTCCTCAATTTTGGTGGGTGTCTTTGGTGATTCACTCAATTTGGAATTCTTCTTAGTCCAATAGCTCTTAAGGTGGTTTGCCCTTTTTTCTTGACTCAAATTCTTCAAGGGATAACACCAATCCTCCTTCCAATTCCCTATATGGCAACCCACAAATAAGGAAACAAAGAGACAAGCAATAACCAAAGACAAAAAAAAAATGAAATGAAAGCTAAACCAATGGAGTTTTAACAAGACAATTTTTCAAGGATTATTCAACAATTAAAGCAATGAAAAGGACATAGAAGCAAGCTAGGACTCAAAGAGAAACTTAGAATGGCTCTAGAGTAGAGTAAAAAAATTGAAAAAAAAAAGACTCAAAAAACAACAAGCACACTTCCCTTTCATTTTTTTTTCCTGGATACTAATTTTCCTGCCAACTTGTGTGATTTTTCGTATTTTTTCCTTTTATCCAAATCACTTTTTTCTTTTTTTCTAAATTTTTTCCAGATGTCTAGAAAGTTCAGTAAAAATTTCAGCTCAAAATTTGAAGTAACCAATTCTCAGTAATTTTTACATGTCCAAGCTGCCAGCACCAGCGATTTTGTTTTTTAAGCATGGTATATTGATTGCCTTGGGCTTACTTTCAACCTTCCTATGTATGTTGAACTCACTAGGATTGTTTACCACAGTTTTAGGAGTTCAATATTCACTTAGGATCAACATTTCAGTCAGCAATTCAATCACCAAAACTCAAATTCACGATAGACACAATCATAAGAAAACCTAAAAGTTCAAGAAAAGGTTCACAATCAAAGACTCTCTATGAATTTTGCATGAACATGTTAAGGACTAATTAACATGAAAGATTTGACTCAAATCAAATAATAGGATAAAAGAATTTCATACACTCATGAGCAAATGAGTTAGACAAAGAAACAAGAAAATAAAATACAGCACAACATAAGAAATCTTATGTGACAAGTTTCATGACTAGACATGACTTCTATGACAAAACTACAATAGGTGAACAAGTCACTCTAGATTTTTGAGGTTTTCTTCTACTTTAATATTTTTGTAAGAATTTTATGGTTTAGGTTTCAGCCACAAAAAATAACAAGACAAAACTCAAAAGAACCTAAGCTCAACACAATTCATGGTTCAAGAACAAGAACAAGAAATTTGAACCATAGAAAATAAAATATAGCTTCTATAGCAAGTTTAATCGGTGAAAACTCTAAAGAATCATGTTAACAACATTTAGCACAAGACATTTGAGGAGATACATGGAGAAAAAATGAAGAAAAAACAATGGAAGAGAAGGTAAAGCAAAAAATTAATAGAGGTTTAAGGAGCACCTACTTGAAGCTCTTGTGCTCTCATTACCACTTGATGGAAGCTTGCTTGTGGGGCTTCTATGGAGGCTGGATCTTTGAGGTTCTCTGAGGTCCATTAATGGTGATTTTCCACCATGGAGATGCAGCAGAAGACAAAGGAGAATAGGTGAGAGGAGGCACCATCCACTAGGGAATAAGCCTTGGAAGAAGGAGCTTCACCACCAAGATGAGCCTTGGATAAGAAGCTTGGAGAGGATGCTTCAATGGAGGAAAAGAAAGAGGGAGAGAAAGAGAGAGGGGAGAGCACGAAATTGAAGGAAGAAAAAGGGAGAGAAGTTGAAATTTGAGTTGTGTGTCTCACAAGACTCTCATTCATCAAAGTTACAATAAGTGTTACACATGTTTCTATTTATAGACTAGGTATCTTCCTTGAGAAGTTTTCTTGAGAAAACTTCCTTGAGAAGCTTCTTTGAGAAAATTTCCTTGAGAAGCTAGAGCTTAGCTAAACATACCCCTCTAATAACTAAGCTCACCTCCTTGAGAAGCTTCCTTGAAAAGATTCTTAAAGAAGCTAGAGCTTAGCTACACACACCTCTTTAATAGCTAAGCTCACCTCCTTGAGATGAGAAACTAGAACTTAGCTACACACCCCCTATAATAGCTAAGCTCACCCCCATGACAAAATACATAAAAATACAAAAAAAGTCCCTACTACAAAGACTACTCAAAATGCCTCGAAATACAAGGGTAAAACCCTATACTACTAGAATGGCCAAAATACAAGGCTTAAACGAAGGAAAAAAACTTATTCTAATATTTACAAAGATAAGCGGGCTCATACTTAGCCCATGGGCTCAAAATATACCCTAAGGCTCATGAGAACCCTAGGGCCTTCCCTTGGATCTCTGGCCCAATCTACTTGGAGTCTTCTATCCAATGCCATTGCGGGGTAGGATTGCATCAAGTTAATTTAAGCAGCACACATATTGGCAACTTCCTTGTTTTCTTGAGTACTAAATTGATTGGCTCAACAAGATTGGTTGTCATGTGTCCCCATCATTGGTCATCTCATGCGAGAGTGCACTTTTGTTGCAAAATCTCCTAAGCCAATTGATAGCTCAATCACCATTTGTTTCCTTCCTCGGATTGTTGTAGTAGTGATTGAACGTAGATTCTATCCTTGCATATGCTATGTAGTTATAAAGATACAATTTCAATATCGAGAATAATACAAAATTAAGTGATATTTAATATGAAGAAAAAGAAGCTTGACACTCACCCATATTGATAATTAGTTTTTTTCTATGTTATTGTTCTTCAAATTTCTCATGTAACTTTGTTCAATGTTTCGAATGCAAAACATGTGCACATAATGACTCGTGTCTATCTGAAATCATACAAAGACCATTTTGTGGTGTGACATGCCTTTTCAAATTTTTGAGGAAGAAGATCCAAACTTCCTCTATTTCACTCTCGACAACGACAAAGGCTATTGGAAGAATTTTGTTGTTCCCATCTTATGCAACTGCCACTAGGAGGGTCCCTTGTTACTTTTTGTACAACCAAGTTCCATCTGTTGGATCAAGTACTTACCACTAGGCCATAAGCTATAGCTGATAGTCAGGGGGCGCAACAACTCTTTCTACTTAAGAGCGTAATAGTCCAAGCGCCACGAGTTGACTGTGACTTGACCCACCTAAGCCTTTGCCATGGGACAATTGATGCCACAACTTGGCAAACAATGCCCCTCAGCAATTGCCCCCCTGGAATCAAACTTGTGACCTTGGCTCTAATACCAATTGTTGGATTGAGCGCTTACCACTAGGCCAAAAATTGTAGCTAATAGTCAAGGCACAACTCTTTCTACTTAAGAGCGTAACAACCTAAGCGCCACTAGTCGACTATGACTTGACCCAGTTGAGCCTCCACAGTTGGACAATTGATTGTTAGGTATAGACTGAATATCCAAAAAAGGGAAGTACCCACTTACTATTTTATTCGAATTCTATTTGCCTCTCTTGTTTTTTGAATAACTAACATTTAATTTACTAAAAGAACAATATAGAAGAGAATAGAAGGCTTCCATGGAATATTATGTTAAAGGCCGCTTTCACTATGGACAAAAAGCACATGGCGTTGTCTATACTACAAATAAAATCCTCGTCATTCAGAGCTTGACACGTTGCCTTATTCTTCTATGTGAGATAACGATCCTTTCAAGATATTGACGTTGATCCTATAACGGATACTTCATTGAAGTATATAAAAGGATGTCTCCCTCAATGAAGCAAATGATGAAAAAAATGAGAAAAAGATAGAACAAGAGCGCAAGAAAATACGTGAAGTAAAACTTTGCTAAAAACACTAGATGATATATAGTGTTTTCATTCATTTATCCTTTACAAAGCAAAGTTGTTCTTTAGTTGTGCATAACTATATATTCACTCTTTAAGTGTTAAGAATACTTGTATTCATTCAAACATTTGTTTTGTGAAAGCCAAGAGTGGTTTAATGTTAAACAATATTTGGGTTCTTAGATTCAAGGAGAGTCTACAAAGGCACCAGAAGTGGAATTAAGAATACTTGTAAAGTCAGGAGTGGTAGGTTAGAATACTTGTTTTGTAATCAAGTTTTGATTAGTGGAACCCTTTACAAGTGAGTAAAGGAGAACTAAACGTAGCTCAGGTAGAACGAACCAGTATAAACCAAGTATTTATACTTCTCTCCATAAAAGTTTATTAAACATTCTTATTACACTTTCTATTATCATTTTATAGAGGTTTGGTAAAAGTGTCGAAGAGTTTATACCTCATAATATAGTGGTATTTGATTTTTGTGGAAAGCATGAGGAACATAAGTCTTCCTCTAAGAGAAACTATATGGCCTATGCACTTGGCTCATAATCATATTGATGCTTTGCTTTCCTTTTCCTTTAGTGTCTATTTCCAGAACTTTCTAGTAGTTCTTTTGAATTTGTGAAGCCTTGAAAGCTTTAGCGGTAGATTTGTCAAAAACAACACTATAACGAGGACACAACATCACCTCTTTTTCAACCTTTTGCTTCTTTGACAGAAATTCAACCAACGATTCCCCAACAGGCACAAAAAATGATTCCTCTTCCTTTTCGAATTCTTCTAAAGCCCGGTTAACCTCCTTTTCAAAAAAAGAGGTATTTACCTTTGACGACCCTATCAAGGTTCCCACTATCATGATCTGGATGGGCTCAATATAATTAGCTTCAATATGGAACAAATCAATATCTATCTTTATGGGTTTCTCTTCCAATTTCAGTCTTCCTTCATCTATTGCCTTTTGAACCATATCTCTATAACACAAACAACTATTAGCCTAATGTCCAAAAACATTATGAAATTTAAAATATCTTTTTTCCTTTATTTGTTCAAAAGGAGGAATTTTATGATCATTACTAAGGGTAATTTGTTTGTTTTTCAAAAGTACACAAAAACATTTATTTGTCTTAGTAACATCAAAACTATATTTCAAATTAGGAAATTTTTGTTTTTACTATAATTTTAACATTTGAGAAGTACAAGGAGGTCCTGGTTGTAACTCTGTCACACATACTTCATTTTCTTCATTATCGAAATCTAAATTTATAGCATTATCATTATCTTTGTATGCTTCTACATATGATATTTTCCCCTTCTATTCTTATTGAATTTCCTATTCTTTTTTTCTCATATTTTATTTGTTCAATCCTTCTTACTTTATTTGTTGTGTCATATCCCTAATTTCTTACAAATAAAAAAATCTAGGTCTGTAGTAACCATTCTTGTAACACTGAAATTTTATTAGTTATTATAATTGATGTTTGATTTTAGTTATTGTGTTATTTTATCCGTGTTTTATTTTTGAGAAGGTGAGCTTATTTATTAGAGGGGTGTGGATAGTTAAAACTCTAGTTTCTCATAGAAGCCTCTCGAGGAAACTTCTCAAAGAAGCCTCACGAGGAAGCTTCTCAAGGAAGCCTATTGAGAAAAACTTCTCAAGGAAGCTACCTAAAGTTGTCTCGGTAAAAGTACCCTCCTGCATTTGTTAATCGTTGGATCTTCTCAAAATTTGGAATGGCAGTTCATAGGACAGATGTCCACGATCTGACCAATGTGATCTTCAATACAACAACTAGTGTGTGAGAAACGCTTCCTTTTCCAAGAGCAGAAGCACTTAAGTGTTCCAGCCTTTGTATTTCGTGTAGCCTTGGAAAAACGCCATTTCTTTCTCTTCCTCTTCCCCAAGACCATTTCCAATGTCCCAATCTTCTTCTTCACCACCCATAACCACCAGTAGCCTCCACGAACCGGCGTAGTTCTCTGCTGAAACCCCACACCGAGAGGAACCCTTCAATCGGAGCGGAATCTTCCAAACTTGCCTCGCGGTTTTGGTTGAGAATGAAGCCCTGGTTTGACCTTCGTGGTTTTCCTTGAGAGACTCGCGTTGGACCGTCAAGCATGAACTAGAGAGAGACCTCTATGTGACGCAAAGAGGAACCGACGGGGAGCTCACGATAGGTGAGAGGAGTTTATTATAAATTTTACCGTTTTTGATACCATAGTTAGGGTCAAGGAACCTGACTATGGGGATGTATGCCCCTGTTGCATGTTAATTTTTCCTTTATAGAAAACAATGTTTTTAACTAATGGGATGTGATATAATTGTTATTGATGTGTATGCTGGTTTTTCAAGAAAAACTATGTTTTTGACGAATGGGATGCGATATATCTATTGTTGATGAATAAAATTATTGTCTCTATTTGACTTGTGTTGTTTGAAGAACTGGGGAGTGTGAATCTCAGGCATGAAAAATATGTGGTGATGTGATATTTGTGATGAAATTGATATGAGGTGACGTTGTTAATGGTGGACATGTCAACATGAATTGATGATATTATTGATGATTATGTTAATATGAAATGAGGTTGTTGTGGTTGTTGATAATGTCATAGAGATGAGATGATGTTTATGTTGAGAATGATATGGAAATGGAATGTTGATGATGTTGGAAATGCATTGACATGTGCATGTTGTGTATGTTCATGGGGGGTGCAGTGACCTTGCCGAATGTCCCTTGTGTGGGAAACTAGAGTGGTTAAAGAATTTAAGCATTTCCGAGGGGATGCTTAGGCGCTTTAATTCATCCATGGTCATGTACTACGCCCATGTTCGATACGTTGGATGTTGTGTATGTTTGTGGAGGGGGGTGCAGTGACCTTGTCGAATGTCCCTTGTGTGGGAAACTAGAGTGGTTAAAGAATTTAAGCATTTTTTAGGGGATGCTTAGGCGCTTTAATTCATCCATGGTCAAGTACTTGACGACGCCCACGTTCATACCCCGTATGTTGTGTATGTTCATGGGGGGTGCACTGACCTTGTCGGATGTCCCTTGTGGGGGAAAATAGAGTGGTTAAAGGATTTAAGCATTTCTGAGGGGATGCTTAGGCACTTTAATTCATCCATGGTCAGGTACTTAACGACGCCTATGGTCCATGCCTCATATGACACGGGAAATAGTATAAGCTATGGCAGTATGTACTTTGTACTAGGGGGTGTGTCACCTGGTAGGGAACTCCCTTGTGGCCTAGGCTGATCACTAAGGGGGGGGGGGAGTTACGGTGCACGACTGGGTGGTCTCGACAATTACTGCATAGTTTCCTAAGTGAGGTGTCGTGTGAACACGCTTAGGCTATTTCCTTGGTTGATGGTACGTACCACATTGCATCTGAGAGTTGAGGTCAGGTGCATGTATCATTCTGTGCAGTATTGATTGGATCCATGGATGGATGATGAGTAATTGATGAATGTGGATGTTGAATAACGAATGTTGTGTAAGCTCATAATGTTTGCCTACGTTTCTTGCTAATTGTGGTTATTTGGATTTGGTATTGGTTCCTTTTATAATGAACTCACCCTTGTAATTTTGTATCGTGTGGTTGATACCTGTGATGATCGCGAACCTTGTTTGTGGGAGCAGAATGACAGCAATAGGGTGCAGAAAGTGAGATTCTGTTGAGGAGTCGCCGAGCCGACGTGATGATGTTGAGATTATTTTGGGAGAGAGTTGTGTTTTGTTAATCAACTCCTCCATAGTTGGTTCAAGTTTCTTTTGTTGAGTTAAAGATGTAAATCTCAGATTATATATATATATATATATATATATATATATATATATATATATATATATATATATATATATATTCACTTAAGTAATGGCGTGTTGTTTGGTGAATGTATGTCGAGACAAAATTACTTTTATTTTCATAAGAAAAAATTAAGGGAGTTTTTCATTTAAAAATTGAAATTATTGCATATTAGAGTGGTGATATTGTAGTGATGAGGCGGGTCATTACAATTCTCACCAATTCATGTTCAAGAATTTGAGTATAACAACGAGATTTCATTTGTAGAAATCTATTTAAATAATCTTAAATTGATTCACTATGGAAATGTCTAACCTTAATTTCACCTATGAAGAAATGTTCATGAAACACTCTTGAGTTGGACCCATGTATATATCAAATTTGGTGGTAAAGTAGTGAATCAAGTAAAAGCATTTTTTGTCAAAGAACTAGGAAAATATTTTATTTTATGAAATTCATCAATTGTTAAATCACCACATTCTATTTGAAAATGGGCTACATGCTCAACAATAGATTCTTCTAATTCTCCTGCAAACTTTGAGAATTTAGGTACCTTATAGTCCCTACACAATTCAAACTGTAAAACATAATTAATAAAGATAGTAATACTAATTTCAGTAAATATATCCATAGATGATCACAATTGTTTCATATAATAATTTGTAAAATGGTTTCAAAGTGTTTTTCTATAATAGTTCTTTCAATGTAAGTATTGATTTTGATAATTTTCTATAGTAATATTTCAGTACAATTAACGTATTTCATGTGATAACTGATAAGTAAAAGAGACGGGATAAAAACAAGTCAAAGAAGAAATGAAGATTGATAAAAGTAAATGATTTAGAAAGATGCAGTAAAATAAGGAAACGTGAATTTATTGAGAGTGGAATGAATACATACACGATGACCACTAAACTAGTAGCCAATTTCGATGTGCAGAGTTGCCCGTGTTTAAAGATTTAAGTAATAATGATTCAAATCCATCAAAAATGGTTGCCGGAGGCTTTATTTATAAACTTTTAATAGTAACCGTCGAATTCTATGTCTTCCACGTGTATACAATAGTTTGCTAACTAAGTATATCTAATGTTATTTGATGGTTATGCATAACTTCTTCCATTAACCGCTTCAACTATTATTCCAAAATTCAAAATAATCCTATTTTTGGGTGCTTTTAAACCCCACTTGCTTTAATAGACTTGTCAAAAACATTAACTTTAATCAAAATAAATTTCTTCTATAACCAACTCAACTTTTCGAAATGTAATTCACATATTGATCACCCTTTATTGTACCCTTCCTTCATCATTGAAACAAATTCTATCGAAATTATATATGTTCCATAACTTCAGCAATTTCACATAGAAAAGGTAACAATTAGATAGCAAGAATGTTAAAAAAGAAAGGAAATACATTTAATAATATTCTTTTTCGTTTATTTAATTATAAAGAAAATGGTAAAGTTGCTGGAGCCAAACTCTTCCTGAAGAAAATCAAGTGACCAATAGGCTACCTGGTTATGCTCATTCGATTGATGATCGGTTTACGTATTTTTTAACTTGCTCCTTCTTTTGTTTCTAATGCCGTATTGCCCGATGTATCTTCTACCGTTTTTCTTCGCCATTTTTACCTTTTAGTGTTTCTTGGGGTTTATCCCTTTTTTCCAACAATAAAAAGGGCAAAACAAATTTACCAAAAAGAAAATAGAGGGACTTTGACCAATAGAGTAGAATTTCAAGTGAAAGTTGGAGCAAGATCATTTGTTAGCCAAAGCCGTTGACAGTAGTGTATGTACTTTTCGTTATCCGTTATATATAAGAGGACAACACCAAATTGAGTTCTGTTCTGTTCTGTTATGTTGTGTTCATCATTTGTTTGTTGCTTACAGAAACATAATAACACACTCACTAGTCACTCCCCAACCACCTTCAACCAAGGAGCCATGGCTTGCGTTTACAAGAATCCCGAAGAGCAAATTGAAGCTCGTGTGAAGGACCTTCTTTCTCGCATGACTCTGAGGGAGAAGATTGGTCAGATGACCCAAATTGAGCGCACTGTTGCCACCTCTTCTGCCATTAGAGATCTCTCCATTGGTACACACACCTTAACCCCTTTCTCCACTTTGTCATTTCTTGCAGGGTTTGAACTTGTTGGAGGTTGGAATGAATTTGATGAGAGACCCCCATTGAGAGTGTGTCTTGAAAATTGTTACAGTTAGTATATCTGTCTATGGGAACTTTGATGAAGTTTTTGTGTGTATTTGTGACCCTATTTTGTGCAAGCTTTGAACTTGTTGGAGGTTGGAATGAATTTGAGAGACCCAATTGAGAGTGTGTCTTAAAATTTTTTACAGTTAGCATATATGTCTATGGGAAACTTTGATGACGTTTTTGTGCGTATTTGTGACCCTATTTTGTGCAAACTTTGAACTTGTTGGAGGTTGGAATGAATTTGAGAGACCCCGATAGAGATTGTGTATTAAAAATGGGAAATTTGATGCTTGGGTGTGTAATTGTGCCTCCATTCTGTGCAAGCTTTGAACTTGTTGGAATCTGAAATGAATTTGAGGGACCCCTATTGAGAGTGTGTCTTGAAAATGGGAACATTGGTGATGTTTTTGTATCGATGTATTACATGGTCCATTTGTGTCTGCATTTTGTTCAAGCTTTGAACCTGTTGGAATTTGAAATGAATTTGAAGGGTGGCGTTTGATTATTTGTGCACTCTATAGGGAGCATACTCAGTTCTGGTGGCAGTGCACCATTTGAAAATGCACTGTCGTCTGATTGGGCTGATATGGTGGATGGCTTTCAAAAATCAGCTCTTCAGTCGCGACTGGGAATACCTCTCATCTATGGGATTGATGCAGTTCATGGTAATAATAGTGTCTATGGCACTACCATATTTCCTCACAATATTGGCCTTGGAGCTACTAGGTTAGTACTCACTTTTCTCTGTGCTTTTAAACTCAATTAGCAAAGCTTAATATTATTTCAGTGGGGAATGGCTCTCTTGTACTGAACAGAGGGGAATGCACAAAAAACAAAGATGCTAACTTCATCAGAGATTGTGCTGCATTTATTTTGCTGGTCCTGGAATGCTGAATTACGTTGGCATTTGAGTTGATATAGGAGTCCTCTTTTCGCCATTGAAATTAAATCTTACTTTTCACTTCTGGCATGCTTGTAGGGACAGCGATTTAGTTCAAAGAATTGGAGCTGCTACAGCACTTGAAGTTAAAGCTTGCGGAATTCACTATAATTTTGCTCCGTGTGTGGCGGTAAGAAATTGCAATCAGCTAGTCATTCTATGTCTAGATGAGTTATGCCAGAGAGCGACATAGATCATGCTGCTTTTGCAAATTAGAAACTAGAATCACTTGGATCTTCATTATGTGCAAGTTTCTTAAATTTTGCAAGAAAGCAAAGTTTTGCCCCTGGTACACATTATTCACTAATCTTTGATGTTCATCAGTGAATTCTGTATATACTTTGCATGACAATTACAACACTTTCCAAGAATCCTGGACTTTTCAATCAGTTCTCATAGATTGTATGTACAGTTCTATAGTTTATGCATTTTTTTTCTTTAAAAAACTGCTGATGTGTATTATTACATTTATCCAAAAAAATTTGCATCTGTTTCTAAATCAGTTCCAAACAGGAGTTAAAACAAGAACGATGATCAAAATATATCTTGCATATTTTTCCTTTATTTTTTTTTTCTGAGAATGGCAATTCACTTGGTTAAATATACAGGTCTTGAAAGATCCTAGATGGGGAAGATGCTATGAGTGTTATAGCGAGGATACTGAAATAGTCAGAAAGATGACTTCCATTGTTTCAGGTTTGCAAGGCCAGCCTCCACAAGGACATGAACATGGATACCCTTTTGTAGCTGGAAGGTAGGCAAAAGCCATTCATATAAATTTTAACAAAATATTTGTTCAAAAGTATTGAAAATTAACTATTATTGTCCCAATAACCATTTATATTGACACTTGACAGCAGGATGACTACAGCATTTATATATCATTTTCTATAATTCACATTTTTAGGAGGGGGATTTTCCCCCCCTTTAGTTCAGTTGTAAAATGAGTCCCTGAAGTTTTCAGGCTATTAATATTTTGTTACCTATTTTCCCTTTTGTATATTTTCCTATTTCTTCACTCTGCTCATGGCATGAATTTGTAATTATTTCAAAAAACTTTAACAAAATTAATTATTATACATTTTCTTTATCAATATCGTCATCTTATGTTCAAGTTATACTTCAGGAACAATGTCATTGCCTGTGCCAAGCATTTTGTTGGAGATGGAGGTACTTACAAAGGTGTGAATGAGGGAAATACTATATTATCTTATGAAGACTTAGATAGAATCCACATGGCACCTTACTTAGACTGCATTTCCCAGGGAGTTTCAACCATTATGGCCTCCTATTCTAGCTGGAATGGACGCCAACTCCATGCTGACCATTTTCTTATAACTGAAATCTTGAAAGATAAGCTAGGTTTTAAGGTAAAATATCCCTAATAAATATATCTCCTTATTACTGGATAATTTTCAAGTTGCATTTGCATCAATATGCTTGAAAAATATGTTACCCAATTTTATACTTTAGCAGATATTTTCTGTATGTTATGGATTAAGACCAAAAGCATTTCTCCATTTTATGCTCTTTCTTTTCATGTTGAAAAGATGGAGGCTCTTCATGTTTTCTTTTTATTAGATATAAAAAGTTAAAAACAATATAAGAGCCTCCACTTATTAGCTCAAGCTTTTAGGATAATTGTCCCTTGACACACTACCAGAGCTTCTTTGACTAATAGCATGTTTGGATTTGTGGTGGGGAACCTAGCCTCAAATCCCCATTTAAGAATGTCTAGTTGTTTTAAACATGATTTTGTTCCTAATTAAAAGCACAATAGACTAGAAGTGGAAAATTATAGCTTTTGTGTTGAGTTCAAAATTTTACACTTAAGTTATACTACAAACTTTTTGAGATAAAAACTTTTCTAACATAAAAACCATTTCAATTTAACCAAAAACAATTTTCTAAAATCAAGATCATTCAAAATCAAGTTTGTAAATGCTTACAGCTCACCCAAAACATACTCTAAGCAGTCAAGGATTCAATCCTTACCATCCCTACTCTTCTAATAAAAAATGATTTTTAGCAGATGTTATAATAGGCCCACGCCATTGTCTACACTTCAAGTCCAAAAAGATCATGAGAAGAGGTGTGGTAGATATAAAAACCATTTGCAAGCTTTCTCCACCTAACAACTTAAGCTTTTAGAACAATTTGTCCTTGACAATTTGAGGAAAGTTGTAATAAGATATGATAGCAATAACTGAAATTGTGTTTCATTTTCTTATGTTTCTGGTTTTGATTATAATTTTTTTTAACTAAGTCCTAGACCATTGCCGTTATAGGGTTTTGTGATTTCTGACTGGGAAGGACTTGACCGACTGTGCCTGCCTCATGGATCAGATTATCGGTACTGCATCTCCTCTGCTGTCAATGCGGGAATTGACATGGTAAAGATCTTCGGTTAAAAGAATATTTTATCATAGTGTGCTTTTCTTAATCTGTTTCCATCTATTCAATAAAATATGCAGGTGATGGTGGCTTTTAGATTCAAAGTTTTCATTGAAGAGTTGACCTCCCTAGTTGAATCAGGGGAAGTACCTATCAGCAGAATTGATGATGCTGTTGAGCGAATTTTGAGAGTAAAGTTCGCTGCTGGTCTTTTCGAATTTCCTTTAAGTGACAGATCTTTGTTAGATATAGTTGGTTGCAAGGTAAGCAATAACTTGGCTCGTAGTGAATTTGTCTTTCCCATTGTTTAGGCTAAGTTTTCATTTGAGAATTTAAATATATTTCTATTTCTGATCAAGAATGTTAAATCATAATCTAGTTTTATACCCATAGGAGTTTCCCACACATCATCAAAAAGATTATTTCTGTAGTTCCTTATGGATGGATTACTTTGTTTTAGTATTTATTGCTTTCACAAATTCTCCTAATATATGGAAAAATCTATCCTTATATGTTAGTGACTCAATTTGCCATACACAAATTAGTAACACTTACTCCTTTTTACATTTATATTATAATTAGTTAATTATGCACTTCCCATTTCGTGGCATTTTAATTTTCTGTGTTCCCTGATTAATTGTTTGTTAGTATCATGACTTGTTGAAAATTTTAAGTTTGTTTTAACATAATACAATTTCTCCAGCCACATAGAGATCTAGCACGTGAAGCAGTTCAGAAGTCCTTGGTTTTGTTGAAAAATGGAAAAGATCCTAGCAAACCTTTTCTTCCATTGACTAAGAATGCTAAGAAAATCCTTGTTGCTGGAACACACGCCAATGATCTTGGATATCAATGTGGAGGTTGGACTAAAACTTGGTATGGAATGAGTGGGCAGATCACAGTTGGTAAGCCATTATTTTTTTTTCTTGCTTTTCCAAAGTTTTTTGTTGACTTTCTGTTGTGCATGGCTCATTTTTTATGGGCGGATAAATGTTGGAGTGGAGCATATGGGCCACCTGTTGTTGGGTTAAGAAGTGAGTTGAGAGTGTGAGGGTAAGCCCCTGTGGTACGCGTGATTCTATACGCATAAAGATTGTTAGCAAGTCACATTGCTTGCCTCAATTCTCGAGTTGCAGCTTATATATCTGTTGGACAATTTCACTTAGTGACAATCGGTTTTAAGTTGAAATCTAACATGGTATTAGAGCCTATAGCCCATCTCTGTTCTCGCCTATTCTAGTAGGTCCTCCTGTTTTGGCCAGCATCTTCGTTCTCGCCTATTACAAGGAAGAAATACTAGCAATAGAGATTATACTAGTACTCTAAAACAAATGAGAGGATCACCACACCAATTAGCAAAAGATAAACCAGGGACCGAGATCCCATTGTGATGTAATCCCATTGTTTATAAATAAGGGAAGAAAAACAGTCGCTCTCCTCCCGAAGATGTAGGCACACTTGTCAAACCTCGTTTATTCTCTTGTATTTGCGTGTGAGTGTGATTTCTCTCATTTCCTTTGAAATTCCTGTTGCTATTTCTAACAATTGGTATCAAATGATGCTTAAATCCGGGACCAAATTTCGGATTGTGGTAGAGGCGTGTTAAGGATTTGTTGACACATCAAGGTCTTCTAAAGGCACTGTGTGACTCAAAGTCTGATAATTTGAAGGCTTTGGATTGGGAGGAGTTGCAATAGAGGGTTGTGGCAACCATACGCTTGTGTTTGGCTGACGTGGTCCTCTATCACGTGATGGAGTTGAAGTCTCCAGGCGAGGTACAAAAGAAATTAGAGAGTTAGTACATACCAAAATTGCTGACAAACAAACTGTATATGAAGTAGAAACTGTATGGGATAAAGATGCAAAAGGGTTCGGATCTCCAACAACACGTGAATGCCTTCAATCAAATTATCAACGATCTGGCAAGGTATAGATTGAGAAAGAGTATAAGGCATCTATTCTATTGTGTTCTTTGCCTTCTTCTTAGGAACATTTGGTGACAACCTTAACTTACGGGAAAGACTCAATCGGTCTGTAAGTGAAACAATTCAGGCTACACATATGTTTCATTCTCAACGGAGACAAAATGCAGCAGGATGTTTGCAAGGCAATGGTTTGTATGTGAAGGGGAAATAAGAACGTGGAAGGACACAAGGCAAGGGTTCTGGTGGTAGGCAGAGAAAGAAGTCCAAGTCTAGATAATGCAAGAAAACAATGAAATGCTACAAATGCAAGCAGAATGGACATTTCAATAGGAATTTCTTAAAGTTGAAGAAATCTGGTGAAAGGGCATTTCACTCAACAAATGTGATAGAGACTAATGATTACTACAGTGAGAGAGATGTTTACTATAGTGAGGGAGATGTTCTCTCTAGTTCATGCAATCAGTTAACAGATGCATGGATTCTTGATTCTAGATGTTTTTACAATATGACTCCCAATAAGGAGTGGTTCACCACATACAAGTTAGGTAATTTTGATAGTGTCTATATGGATAATGACAAAGTGTGTGTTGTTGTTGGAATGGGATAGGTGCAAATTGCTATGGATGATGGTTGAGTAGAACATTCTGTGATGACCAACATATCCCTGAGTTGAGGAAAAATTTGACCTCACTTGGTACCTTGCAGGCGAATGGTTTCAATTATAGAATTGATGGAAATTAGGATACCCTCAGAGTGTGTAAGGGGGCGTTGTGATGAAAGCACGACAAACTGTAGGAAATATTATAGGTTGTTGGGGAGCATTGTTATTGGCTGAGTTGCATCTGTTGGGTCTGATGATGATGATGCTACCAGATTGTGGCACCTGTGTTTGGGTCATCTCAGTGAGTGTGGGATGGTGAAGCTTCATAAGCGAGGACTCTTGGAAGGAGTTCAGAGATGCTAGTTGGACTTGTTTGAGTACTTTGTGCTTAGGAAACAGACTAGAGTGCGGTTTAAAGCTGTAAAACATACCACCAAAGTGATTCTAGATTATGTGCATACTAATGTGTGGGGTCCTACTAGAGATTCGTCTTTGGGGTGGTTCTCGTAAACTTTCATTGATGATTTTTCTCGCAAGGTTTGAGTGTATTTCTTGAAACAAATATCTAAAGTCTTTGAGAAGTTCAAGTTGTGAAAGTCTGAGGTGGAGAACCAAACGAGCAGAAAGATCATGTACTTGAGGTCTGATAATGACACGGAATACACAGACTCACGGTTCCAAGAATTCTGTAAGGAGCATCACATTTAGAGACATTTTTCAATGTAGAAAACACAACAGAATAATGTTGCAGAGAGAATGAATAGGTCCTTTACTGAAAGTGTCCGGTGTCTAAGGTTGCAACCTGGCCTTTCTAAAGGCTTTTAGGCAGAAGCGACGGATATGGCATATCTACTCAACCAATCACCACGAGCATAATCAGATGGGAAAGTTGTAGAGGAAGTTGGGACAGGTAACCTTGTTGATTTTGTGCATATATCCAGTTATGAGAGATCTAAACTTGATCCAAAGTCAAAAAAGTGTGGTTTCGTAGGTTATTCCAAAGGTGTGAAGGGGTTCAGGTTTTGGGATCCGGTTTCCAAGAAGATAATGATCAACAGGGATATAATGTTTGATGAGCAATCCATGTTACTGGAGGTAGTTGAGACAACTGTGTCAGTGTCTGATGGAGCTTCCCCTAGCTCCATGGAGATTCAAGTGGACTTTGAGCAATTGTTGGTTATTCCTGAGAGGGTAGAACCATGCAGTTCAAGACTTGAGCCCACACCCGCAACTGAGCCTAGATAGGTGAGTCCAAGTGAATGCATCAGGAGTACAATATTGTCAAAGATAGAGATCTTCGCACCATTATACTCGTCCGATATGGGTTTGAAGAATTGGCTAAATTGGTTGCCTTTGCACTTCTCATTAGTGCTAGAGATCCTTCTACCTTTCTAAAGGCTATGAACAATCAGGAGAAAGATAAATGGATGGGTGCTATGGTGGAGGAGATGGAGTCTTTAGAGAAGAACCAGACGTTGGAGCTAGTTAAGCTTCCTACAAGCAAGAGAGTCATAGGGTGCAAATGGGTGTACAAGAGAAAATCTCTGGTATTAGAATAAGAAGGGTAAAATTCAATGCTTGCCAGTAGAAAAGGGATATGCACAACAGAAGGGGGTTGATTATGATGAGACTTTCTCCCCAGTTGTAAGACACACTTCTATCAAGGAGGTGCAAGCCTTGGTAGTTAGTCATGACTTGCACTTGAAGCAAATGGATGTGAAGATAACCTTTCTTCATGATGGTCTAGAGGAGCAAATTTACATGGAACGGGCAGAGGGGTTCAGTAAAGGTAGACTGAGTCGGCTGGTTTGTAAGTTGAAGAGGTCTCTCTGTATGGATTGAAGCAGTCTCCGAGGCAATGGTACAAGTGATTTGATTCTTAGATGCTTTGGATTGGCCACAAGCAATATGAGTATGACTATTGTGTTTATGTGAGGAGCCTTGATGATGGCTCTTTTATTTTTCTACTACCATATGTTGTTGATATACTAACTGATGGTAATCATATGTGATGTGAATGAGTTGAAATCATTGCTGAGCAAGGAGTTCGACATGTAGGACTTGGGTCCTATCAAGAAAATTCTTGGGATGGAGATTCACAGGGACCGAAAATCTAGACAATTGTGGTTCTCACAACTGGCTATGTTGAGAAGGTGCTAGACAAGATCAACATAAGCAATGTGAAGCCTGTGAGTACTCCATTGACAAAACACTTGAGTCAATGTCCGAAGACAGATGCTGAGGTGGAGTCCAAGTCAAAGGTTCCTTATGTCAGTGCAGTTGATTGCTTGATGCATGCTATCATGTGCACTAGACCGGATTTGACACTTGATGTAAGCCAAGTCTGCAAGTTTATGTCTGACCTAGTGAAGTGAATCTTGCGGTATCTAAAAGGTACAACAAGTCATGGTATTATGTTTGGCAATCAGCAAGGTGATCCTTCAGTTGTGGGATATGTGGATTTTGACTATGTTGGTGATCTGGATGGCAAAAGGTCTACAACAAGATATGTCTTTACTCTTGCAGGTGGGCCTGTTTGTTGGAAGTCTATTATTCAGTCTCTTGCGACAATGTCAACAACTGGAGCAAAGTATATGGCGGTAGCAGAGGTTAGCAAGGAAGCTGTGTGGTTAGCGAGACTAGCGAAGGAGCTGGGCATTGAGCCAGATGGAGTTCAATTACATTGCGATAGCTAGAGTGTTATTGATTTGACAAAAAAATAGGTGTATCATGCTAAAATCAAACATTGATGTGAGGTTCCATAAGATCAAAGAATTGATGACATCTGGTCAAATTTTACTTAGGAAAGTTCACACTTAAGAAAATGCAGCTGATATGTTAACCAAGGAGGTCACAACTGACTAGTCCAAGTAATGCTTGGACTTGTTGAATGTTGATTAGTGCTAGATGTGACTGGACCCCCCAACCCAAGAGACTGAGGTTAATTTACTATTTATCTTCCTTGGGGATGAATATTTGTCAAGGTAGAGATTGTTGTGCATGACTCATATTTTATAGGAGGACAAATGTTGGAGCGAAGCGTAAGGGCCACCTTTGTTGGATTAAGAAGCAGGTTAGGGGTGTGGGGGTAAAGCCCCCGCGGTATGCGTGATATTGTACGCATAAAGATGATGTATGCAGTATAAGATAATATACATGTAAATATTATGTATGTGGTTTAAGATAATGTACACATAATGATAATGTACGCGATTTAAGATAGTATACACATAAAGATAATGTACGCGATAAGGGAAGGGATTCACTTACTCCAAGAGTAAGTATTTCAACTTACTCTCAATCCTCACCCTTGATTATTTTAAAATCTAGCGATGTCAAATAAAAGGGAATTTTATCTCATGTGTCTTCTCCCTTCCCTCCTTTGTCGTTTCCTTTTCCTTGCCATATGCAACATGAAAAAACAGGGCAGTTGGATTTACGTGAGAGAAGAACTGTGATTCTGGATTCTGTGATTTTGAGACTAATCAGAATAGAAGATGCAATTTCCCGCCTTGTAAAATGTCCCATCATGGTTGGTTATTTCTTGCGGCATGACTCTGGTTTAGCAAGTCTGATGCAGCTTCGTCCTCTTAGGCTCTTTCTTTAAAATCTTGAGTCAAGCATTTTCTTGTGTAAGATTGAGCTTTTGTCCTATTAAAAAATGCAACAATCAAACCTAAGTCAGAGCCTTTTAACAAGATTGGATGTTTTATTGATACATATATTGTAAAAATATCCAACTAGCAATTTTGCAATGGTATAAATTTATCAAAAATGAGATAACAATACAAAAGCAAACACATTATTGATGTATAAGATGCATATGGGATTGTGTTTTCGTGGCCTTCACCCGCTGGAAAGATGAATAAAAAGTTGGTTCAATTGCATTTTGTGAATCAGATGACAAGGAAAAGGAAAGAAGTGTAGTGCGTCTTTCTTGTTGGCAAGGAAAAGGAAACAGCAAAGGAGGGAGAAGGCACGTGAAATAAAATCTCCTTTTATTTGACACTATTAGATTTTAAAATAATCAAGGGTGAGGAATGGGAGTAAGTTTAAACACTTACTATTGGAGTAAGTGGATTCCTTCCCTTAAGATAATGTGCGTGTATATTATATGAGTTTAATATCTATGCACTGACAGTGTAAAACTGTTTTATATTGACATCCAATTACAAATCACAGTTTAAATTACTTTAAGATAATTATTTAAAAAGTCAATCAATTTACCATACATGATGAGTTGTGATAGGATGAGTGTGTAAAACTTTTTACACTGTTGATGTATAATCCTTTTTCTCATTATATATTATGATGTAACTCCGTTGTAAAACAAAAAAAAAACATTTGCTTTACTCCCAAGGACGTAAGCACACTTACAGAATCTCATTAAATCTCTAGTCTTTGCATGTGTGATTATGATTTCTCCATTTCCTATAGAATTCCGATTGCTACTGCTAATACTTTCAAAATCAAAGAAACTTTGTTTATTCTCCATGGTAGTGTAGTACTTGGATGATATTGTTTGGCTTCTTAGGTAGAGTAATTTCTGATTTTATAAATCTATAAATTCATTTGGTCTTTCATTCCCTCCCAAGTATCAAGTATAGTTTTTCAGTCTTTGTCTTGAATAGATGTTCATGGAGAACATGAAGATTAATTTATATGAATCGCTAATGTTAATGCAATATTTTTCCTTTATATTATTCTTTGTCTATTTTCCTTGTTAAACATGGTTGTTACATGTATGACACCTACCATTTCAGGGACAACAATTTTGGATGCTGTGCAGGCAACTGTGGGAGCAGAAACAGAAGTTATATATGAGAAATATCCGTCCGAGAACACCATAGAACGCAATGAATTCTCTTTTGCAATTGTAGCTATTGGTGAAGCTCCATATGCCGAGACCTTGGGTGACAATTCAGAGCTTACAATCCCCTTAAATGGAGCAGATATCATAAGCCTAGTTGCTGACAGAATCCCAACTCTTGTTATTCTGATATCTGGAAGACCTTTAGTCTTAGAGCCATTGCTATTGGATAAGATTGATGCTCTTGTTGCTGTTTGGTTGCCAGGAAGTGAAGGAGAGGGAATCACAGATGTTATCTTTGGCAGTCATGGCTTCAAAGGTAAACTACCAGTGACTTGGTTCAGAAGAGTTGAACAGCTTGATCAGCCAGCTGATGCAGTTAATTCATGTGAACCATTATTTCCTCTTGGTTTTGGGCTGGCATATAACTAAAACTAGCAGAATTTACATGAATAAAAATGCTAAAAGTACCCTAAGATAGGCAAGGACTTAATAAAAGTAGATTGTGAATAATACTTGCCTTCCATATTAGTTAATAATCCCCAGGGTACAATTGAGATGGGTAGAAATTGTGTGACAGCTTGTATATATATTTAAAAGTTAAAATTTGCTTTACAAGAGCTTCCAATATACCAACCATAATCAGTTTGTCCCTTCACAGTCCTATGTCGGTTGCATTTAGAGTATTTTTATCCAGCATAATACTTTTGAAATATGAATAAATTATCCAAGCCTTCTAATATCCAATACCATCAATTTAAGCATACAACATAAATTCTGATTAAAAAAGAGGCAACTCAAAATTACTAACAAAGTTTAGAAAATATAATTAAGTTAAAATATGATAATGATATATCACCGGTTTGATTTGAATCAGTTTAAACATAAATAAAAATTGATTCAAATCAATCAGCTTTCAAGTTAAAAAAATCACCCTAAAAATAATTGTCTTTTTTATTTTCTTTCAGTTTGTTTGGTTGTAAATACTCTTTGCTTTTGGTTCGGAAAAATTATTTTCGACTTTCTTTTTATTTCCCAACTCCAGCATTTTATGTGGATGTGTTTTGGAGACGGCGGGGAACAAAGGCTATTTGACAGTCACCACGTTGCCTTTTTTTATTACAAAAAGGATATGTCTCAAATAGGATTTTGAAAATTAGAGAATTATAATAAATAGGTTAAATTGTGATTTTGCTTCTTTTCATTTTGAAATCTATCATTTTGATATTTTTGGATTTTAATGGTAATATTTGGTCTCTTGAGTCTTATAAATCGATGATTTTGGTCATTCAGATATATTATTAATAAATAATTATAATTAATTGAGTTATTAAGTTAATTATAAATTAATTAAAATCATTAATTATTTAAAAATTGAATAAAAATACTAATATTAATTTTTTATAGTAATTTGCTTATTTTCTCTCCGTAAACATTTCTTATACCTCTATTAGTATGTGACTCCACACTAATATCACATTAGGATTCATAGTGCTTTATTAATTTTTAATGATTAATAATTTCTATTTAATTTATAATTAATTTAATATCTCTAATAATCACAATTATTAGTTAATTTATCAAGAGGATCAAAACTATAAATTTATATAATTACAAGATCAAATGTTATAATTAAAAATTAAGGAGATCAAAATTATAGATTTAAGATGATGTGAATTGGTTACACAAACCATGAATTCCTAGAATATTACCGAAGGCTGTGTATTAAAACTTAGATGTTACAAGAGTTTAGAATCTCTACACAATGAAAGTATTTCCTGTAAAATTGGAAACAGAAGTAGTACTCAATTGAGGGTTAGTCTCACATCCATTATATTTTTATCAACAACAAACAAAAAATCATATTTTGCTTCTTAACAATAGCATATAAGACATGCTGCTTAAGAAGAGTTTCTTTGTTTGGAATTGTCTAGTCTAAAGAGTAAAGATTCATATTCTTCCTCTGCTCCTTCATATCTCAAGGATGACTTTTCTAAATTATTGTTAAAAGTTACAATGCAATGGGGAAAATCATTGTACTGACTTACACTTGGTTGGTGTCCATGGTCTAATGTAAAAAAATATTGTTCTTACATGAATATTTCCCCTTTCATTTTCCTTTTATGTGGTGGCGAATGCTTCATGATGGTTTGATAGTTTCAGTTATAAATGCTTCAGATATAAGCCTTAGTTATGGACCCAAAAAAAAAACAATGAAGGGCTTAGTGATGGAATAACTATAAAGGTGAAGTATTAGTTCGCCATTCACCTTTCTTGAAGAAGATTTACATGCTATGTTCAAGCATATGTAGCAACTCTATGACATTGATAGAAAATTTAGGTCTTTCTATTATGCCATTAATCATTTTCTGGTTGTTGTTAGTTCTTGGTGGTCTCTAAAAAAAGTTATTGCTAACAATCGAAACCCTGGTTATTCCCATTTCTTGATGTCCCTAGTCTATGACCAACAGAAATGGTCTATGCTTTGGTTGTTATTTAGGATCATTACATCACATATCAACTTCAGGGATCATGACAATAACTTCTCTTTGGCAAACTACAAGAATCAATTTCATTCTATTGAAAAATCTGTGATTAAAATTAATTTGGACTCACAACAATCAAATTTTGAACGATTCAAAATTAATTATAATGAAATTAAAATTTTGCCAAACTCTAAAATAAACGGACCCTAATAAGGCTAATGTCTAAGACTAAGTTTCTTTTCCGGGCACCAATGTGTTATCCCTGGCATCATGTATGATATCATTGATTGCCCTTTACAATTTGGATTACACTAGTGAACTTTATTCTATAGATCAACATTCAACAAGATCAATTGTGTGCTTACATGTGAAATCTGAGGATGGTCACAATTACATGGAAAAATAAATTATTAAAGTGTAACAATTGGGTTGCTTTGGGTCCCATGTCACGACTTTGATATTTCAGACCTACTATTTCAGTTTTCTATTCTCAACCCTGTTGATCTCAAAATCTTATTGTGAACACATGTCCTTTACCGTTTCTATTTGTCTGCATAAACTCAAATCATGAACTTTGGTGCCCAATATTCTGGTTTATTCCCCTCAAGAATATGAAATCTTTCAAGTACAATTGCATTGCCTAATGATAATGAGATTTGATGCACCAGCTTTCCGTCCTTCTCTGTTCTTTTTCCAACGTGTAATTCAAATCTCATTATACTATGAGTGTTGTTAGGTGCACCCAGCATTTTTGCTGGTGCATCCAGCAAAATTCATAAATGGCAAAAATGCCCATGGCCTATTTTTTCCTCATAAAAGCTTTTTTTTTTTTTTTCCAGAAATGCACACAACTCTCATTTTTGTCCGTTTTTTTTTCTCTGTTTTTGTGGTTTTCGTGCGGCATTGTCTCGGGTTCGTTGGTACGTTGTGAAAGGTTAGGTGTGGTGAAGGTGAAGGTGCGTTGCGGTGGTCGGCGACGGCAAACGAGGTACGTAGAAGGTGGTGCGTTTGTCGTGGACGTACGGATCATTTCCAGATCAAGTTGATCCGTAACATTGACACACCAACTTCCGGAGCAAGTTGATCCGTAAGTCTCTTACGGATCAACTTGATCCGGAAGTCTGTTACGGATCAACTTGATCCTTAAGAGACTTATTTTTGCTATTTGCTGTTTTTTGAATTTAGTTTCCTTTTTTTTCTTTTAAATTACTATTTTTTTTGTATGGCCATTTTTTGTTTGATTTGGTTAGATGGACGAAGATGAGTGGATGTATGAAATAATGTCTGAATGAACGGATATGGATTATGTAAATGCAGAAGCATGTGGTGCGAATGAACCACATGTTGATTGTTCGAATACGTTTAACACTTCTCAGGTTATAATGTTAATGTTTGTCACAGATTTAATAAAATGAATACTGGTAGAAAACTTAAATTATGTGGATTTCTTTGTAGGTGTTTGAGTGCCGAGAGGATGTTTTGCGGTGGGCTCGATCCGTGGCTCATGAAAACGGATTTGTGGCGGTGATTTTAAGGTCGGACACAAACACAGGTAGTAGAGGAAGGACTACATTTGTGTTAATTGGCTGTGAAAGGAGTGACGAGTATAGGTGTAGGAAAAAAGAATTTATCAGAAGAGACATTGGGACTAGGAAATGTGGGTGTCCCTTCAAACTTCGTTGCAAGCCAGTGGTTGGAGGAGAAGGCTGGATGTTGAAGTTGATTTGTGGAGTGCATAATCATGAATTGACCAAGTCATTAGTTGGACATCCATATGCGGGGCGATTGACTAAAGCTGAAAAAACACTTATTGCTGATATGACGAAGTCCATGGTGAAGCCAAGAAACATTCTGCTAACTCTAAAGGAACACAATGCCAATAGCTGTACAACCATTAAACAGATATACAATGCAAGAAGTGCATTTCGTTCTTCCATAAGAGGAAGCGATCTTGAAATGCAAGATCTGATGAAGCTTTTTGAACGTGATCAGTATATTCATTGGCACAAAATAAAGGATGAAGATGTGGTTCATGATATCTTTTGGTGTCACCTTGATTCAATGAAGTTAGTCAACGCATGTAATTTGGTGTTTTTGATAAACAGCACCTACAAAACAAACTGGTACAAACTCCCACTGCTCGATTTTGTTGGGGTGACACCGACCGGGATGACATTCTCTGCCGGTTTTGCATATGTGGAGGGTGAACGCGTTAATAATTTGGTATGGGCTTTACAACGCTTCCGAGACCTTTTTTTAAAGCGTGATGCCCTCCCTGGAGTTATTGTCACTGACAGAGACCAAGCATTGATGAATGCAGTGAAGGATGTATTCCTTGAATGCACAAATTTGTTGTGCAACTTTCACATAAACAAGAATGTGAAGGCCAAATGTAAATCACTAATTGCGCAAAAAAATGCTTGGGATTATGTCATGGATTGTTGGGGATCTCTGATTGATTGTCCTTCAGAACAACAGTTTGATGAATGCCTGAAAAAGTTCAAAATGGCTTGCGCACCTTGGCCAATATTTGTTGACTATGTCAAGGAAGCATGGATAATACCACACAAGGAAAAATTTGTTTCCGCTTGGACTAATAAGGTGATGCACTTAGGAAACACAACAACAAACAGGTATGAAACTGTTCAATTATTTCTATTAACGTTGACGAATTTATGGAATTGTATTATTGTATATGTTTATTTTTATTTGTGTATTTGAAATGTAGGGTTGAATCTGCTCACTCATCTTTAAAAAGATTGTTACAAAATAGCATTAGAGACTTATGCAGTGTGTGGGATGCCATGAACAACATGATTACATTGCAGCACACAGAGATTAAAGCATCATTTGAAACAAGTACACATGTCATTGGACATGTGTTCAAAAAAACCTTATATAGGAGGCTGCTTGGAATGGTTTCAAGGTATGCTTTAAATCAGGTTGTTGCTGAATTAGAGCGTGTTGACTATGCTGGCAAGAATCCCTCAAGTTGTGGTTGCGTGGTGAGAACCACGCTTGGTCTTCCTTGTGCTTGTGAGCTATCCAAATATGTTGGTGGTTGAATCCCACTGGATTCAATCCATATATTCTAGAGGAGACTCAGTTTTTCAGACCAAGGGTTATCTGAGCTCGAGGAGGGCATCAAGGATGTAATGGAAACAATATCCAAAGGATTCGAAGAACTTGATGTTTGTGGTAAGTTTACTCTAAGGACTAAACTTTGGGAAATTGCATACCCTGATCAGAATTCGATGTGTCCTCCTCCAACAAAGGTTAACACAAAGGGGGCATCGAAGAAAGCTATGAGCAGGAACCCAAGGTCAACAAAGCACGATCCATCATACTGGGAGTATGTAGATGCCTTTGAATCTATGCAAAATAACAATTCATCGGTGAGGCGTACTGCATCATCCTCTGAGCAACCGAATCGAAGTACGATGATGCCCATGCTGGACCAGTTTCAGCCATTTATGCACGACTTCATTGATAAGATCGTTGATGTCAAAGCTGATGGTAACTGTGGATATCGGTCGGTTTCCGATTTATTAGGTATGGGTCAAGACTCTTGGTCGATGGTTCGCAACCATCTGCTTAAAGAACTTGCCAAATTCTCATAAGACTATATCAAGCTCTTTGGTGGCACAGAGAGATTTAAGGAATTAAGGATGCCACTACTTGTTAATGGGTTAACCAAGGTATGTAATTTATGTATTTTATTTTTAAGACTTTACTTTGAAATTAAGTTTGACGTATATATTTGTTTCATTCAGGTGACTACTGATAAGTGAATGGATATAACGGACATGGAACATGTCATTGCATCAAGGTATAATGTAATTTTTTGTATCCTTGTCTAAACAACAAAACATGACATTCTTTCCTCTTAGAAGTCAACTGCTGGCAAATTCTTCATTGCATCGTATAATTTGTATCGGTCATGTGTATGACAATCATTTTGTTGGGGTACATTGTAGATATGAAGTGTTTTTTTTTTTTTATATATATTTATGCAATGAGTTTTGTAGGATTGAGTTAACACTTTTTTCGCATGTACAACAGGTTTATTTAAAAGAACATTGTCCCTTACCGCCTGTAGCATTATGGTCTAGCAATTGTCATCCACAGGCGAAGTCGTGGCCAAATCTATATATTAGCAGAATGCAGCATTACAAGAGCTTCGTGATGTTCAAAAGAGACTATGTTGACATAAATGATGATTGAACATGTAATTTATAATGACTGATCATTTTGAATTGGATATTCACATTTATTTTTTACATCCACAACAAAATTATTACTTAATTCTAAAAAAGCATGTATGATATATCATTGTCTGAGTTGACAACACATTGTGAAAAAACATGTATGATAAATTGTTGTCTGCATTAACATAAAGCGCGTGAAAGGACCCTGCACAACATGACTACACATGTAGATCTGATGCAAGCTAAAGCATGTCACGTCATTGGTGTAGTTGACAACACATACAGAAAGCATGTGCATGCGTATTTTTAATCTTTAAAAAAATACAGCACTGATATTAAAACTCATCTATATATATGACATAGCCTAACACGGTAAGAAAGCACAAGTTTTAGTCTCAACCCAACTCTTACAAAAAAACTATGGCATTCTTGGGAGAGACAAGCAGTCAGACAGTTGTGAACTCCACATTAGGTTTTATTTTTCCAAATGGATCCATTGTTCACAACGACAGTGGTGTTTCCTTTCAAGCTTCCACTCCAATTCCCATTTGAGTACCTAACGGGTGTGATTTTCAAACGTTAAAAACTAGAATACACAATACCCTTAAGCTAACCGACAAGCAATTTTAGGATGAAATTTACTACCGGCAACCTTTCACGTATGCAGTTAATCAATTTCGGTTTCAATGTATGCAACTGAAAGATGATGCTGATGTTAACACAATGTTAATGTGTAATCATGAATTTTCGTTTGTTGGTCCGATTGAGTTATTATGTAGCATTGCTAGAACCCCATATGGCATTTTAAACTTACTTGAAGCTACTATGATCACTACTCATGATGCCCTGCTATATTACAATGGGAGGTGGAACATGTCACGCCAAAATGAGTTTGTTGGTTACTCATTCATAGGAAAAAATCCCAAAACTTTGACATTCCCACCGGATGTACCATGGATGAACTGAAGGATTTGATCAAGCAAGTTGCGCCTCGTGGTATTCCCCCTTATGGTATTGATGAAACACAAATGGTAAGGAGATTGTTTTTTTGGAAACCAAGTCACCGTGAGTATTCAGAAAAAGTTATAAAATTCGAAATAATTGAACTCAAAACCAATGACGACATGATGAAGGTGCTCATGTACTGTTTGAATTCATGTATCGCATAATCATTTTTTTTCTAGAAATGGAAGACCCCTCGAGTCAAGATATGGAGGAATTTCAGTCAAAATACACATATGAAAGACATATACAACATTCCTTATTAGAGAAATGTTAAAGTCCCCGAAACGCATAAGCCAATTAATCGTCCGTCCCACTCAAAGTTTGACAAGTGTCAATTGATTTCATTATAAAATATTCATTTAATTTAATCTAATATAGAAAAATCTTTCCAAACTTCCTTTTTTTTCTCTCACCAACACACCTACCCGGAGTTCCTCCGTAAACCTAAATCCACAAACATTAAGATTTTCTGATAAAATCAAATAAAATAATTTAGGTCGAACGAAGAGAATAGAGTTTTTTATTTTATTTTTACTTTGAGGAGACTGTTAACGGTTGTTCGGACAAGTCTGTTGGGGAAGCCGTAGGCTTCCATGGCGTCGAGTACTGCGTCCATTCGCGACTCGCCTTTATGCAAATCATAAACACGATTCAGTTCATGGAGAGAAGAAAAAAGTGATTGATTAAATGAGAAAAGGGAATGTGAAACGACCTACCTTAGGACGTCGTTTCGGAGCCATGAGAATAAAGAAATTGCAGATGGAATGCAAAAGAAAAGGATCGGTTTATGTTTGCATTTGCTCACATATTGTCAGTGGCTAGTAGTCACTGACATGTGGCGGAGACGCAAGAATACGGTGAGACATACTCTTTAATCCTTTTCATTATTCAATTAGGGCACAAAATTGGTGGGCCCAATCTACACCACTTCACTTCATAAGAATTCACTACTCTTTAATCATTTGCAGATGGGGTACTATTTTTATTTTTTTGAGTTTCATTGAATTCAACTTCAAACATGACTTATTTGGTCCTTTTTTTTTTACCACTCAATTCCATTGATTTACCACTCAATTCTATACTCCAGCTAGTCATACTCAATTTAAAATTATGATTATATTACACATTTTTATTTATAGGTTAGTTTTCTATAAAAAGTAAAATAAATATAAATTAATTAAAAAATTTAGACCAAATGGCTTATTTGGTCCTTTTTTTGTTTTGTTTAATTTGATCCTTTATATTTTTAAAAATATATTTTGATAATTTATCTTTTTAAATTGGTTCAAAATGGCAGTTTGGAAAGAGAAAAAAACTTGCAATTACTAACCCACCACCGCTTTCCAATCAAACCCTACAACACACCTCCCACCCCATATTTATTCCTCCGACAACCTCTTCCATTAGAATAATCCAACACTTATTTCTTTCCCCTCTCTTCACCCTCCCATTAATTCACTGTTGGAAAATACAAAGTCATCAAAAAATTCCCCCTTTCTCTTTCCCTTGTCCTTTCTCTGTACATATATGGAGATATATAGAAACTGATCATAACTCACCTTAGTTCATTTTTTTAAACAAACTACTATAAAAATAATTTAATTAAAATACATTTTGTCATCAATTAAAAATAATTTAATGTTTTAATAATTAAAAATATTTAACAAAGTACATTTAACTCAGATGCAAAATATGGAAATGAAGAAAATAAATAAATTATATGAGTCAATTATTAATTTAATATGTTGTATAATGCTTTAACTAAGATGAGAAGGTTTTATTTTTTAGTCTCTCAAATTAGAAGGTTTTCTTTTTTAGTCTCTTAAAATAAAATATAAATGTTACGCCTAATTATAAAATTATAAGATTATAAAATATAAATACGGATTTTTATCTAAGGAGACAAATTTAAATTTTTTTTAATTTGATAGAATAAAATTATAATTTTTTTTAATCAGAAGTTTTTTAAGCATGTGTGTCCATGTTTTCAACTTCTTTATTTCAATTTCCATTTTTTGTTTAATTAATTCTTTTCTACACCCTTTTCAACTTCTTTATTTCAATTATATTTAAAGTTATATTAAAAATTACTTTTTATTAGTTGGTAAACTAAGTTAACTAGACCATTTATAATAATTTACATATACTATAACTAAGTTAACTAGACCATTTTAATAACACGCGTGTATATAGACACAAATGTAAAATATGAGATACGATTCTAGGTTTTTAGGCAAATGGAATACACAATCAATGGAAATAAATAAAACTAACATTACTAATGGAAATAAATAAAACCGACAATACTAATGAAATGGGTTCATGTACAATATTTGTATATACATCGAATATCAATATAAAATATGTAAATAAACTATGCCTAATCCATGTGCCGCCTGCGTCGAGACCTAACATATACTAGTTGGTCCTGTGCCACACTCCTAGCCATCCTAAGGCATTCTTCGATCACCTCATGTGTCGATGAGCCTGGCGTGACCACCCCTAGACTCAGATGGCGTTCCAACCTCTCAGCAATCCCATGGCAAACGTCCTGTTAAATACAAAACAAACAGATTACACAAATTATTATAAAAATATTAATGTAAATTACGTAAATTATTAGTATTACTTACCACTGCATGTCTTGGCTCCTCAACAGCGAGCCTCGCAGATGTCGACGGTGCTCCTGGCTCCGGCACGTGAGGGATATCTGTCTATGGGGCCTGAGGGACGACTCGGGACTGCAGGGTATGACCATCTGGAAGAGGATCTGATGCGTGGCCTGGTGTCATGAAAGGATGGAAGATGCGGAAGAACCAGTCCATGTAGTCACTGGCACACTGACCTGGCACAGTGCACACCTCACATGCTGGAACCATATGATCTGAGTAGTGCATCCACCTGTCGTGTATATCATCATACGACACCCATGAATTGATAGGCGGAGCAGGAATGGTCTGCGTGTATCCAAACTGCCGCACGACCCTCTCTGGTCGGTAATAAACAGCAACAGGCCCCCAGCGCAGGAGACCGGAATAGCATGATATCAAATGGAAGTCCCGGACCGGTCGGTGCTCCCCGTACGGGATCCAACAGACATCTGAAATCCGGAGTCGGTCCAGGTGCTCCCTGTACGCCGGTGTATGTATGCTCTTCATGGTCTTCTTCGTCGCAATCCAACTACACGCATGCGGGGAGTCCTCATCATAGTCCTGATTAGCAGTGGACTCCGCGATTGAGGGAAAATGCTCGTAAATCCAGCACTACAGATGTAACATCAAAATGATAAACATTAATAATGAAAGTCTAACAAAATTTAAAGTTGAACATTGTTGAACCTCAACGAATGAAAAACATATTTGTTACCTGCAGTAGTGTGATGTAACCGCCAAGTTGTCGGCTGCTGCTAATAGAGGCATCGTTCAGTTAGTCGTACATATGCACCAGAGCAGCCACTCCCCATGCGTACCTCCTGGTCTGACTGAGGTCACGAAGGGCCTTTAAGTTCACAACATGCACATTAGTTGCACTCTTGTTAGCAAGCAGAGTGCAACCCAGAAGATGATGAAGATATGCGTGAGCCGCTGCTATCCACGACACTGGCCTATCTTAACCCTGATAGACTCTACAGAGACCATCAATAAGTCCACCAGCATCTGAACCGCATCATCCACGTGTAAGGGCTGAAAGGCGTGCAAGTCACCAACCACGGGCAGATGCAGAAGCGAGGAGACGTCGTCCAATGTGATCGTGAGCTCTCCCATCGGGAGATGGAAACTAGACGTCTCCCGGTGCCACCGCTCGATAAATGAGGACAAAAGTCCCCGATCACCGGTGTCTACCGAACACGCGATCAGAGGACTTAGTCCTATCCCAGCAACTAGTCCCTCAATGGCAAGGAAAGGCCTGCCTAAACTATGGACCTTCCTCCCTTGAGAGGATAACTTCAACTCAGGACGCTCCTGAATTGAAGTATAAAGGAACGCAAAATTCATTAAAATCATCATTTAAAGGAAAACTAATTTCAATCATAAAGTATAATTTACATGTAACTAAAAATAAATATTATAAATACCTCTCTCGTCTATACGCTGCAAGCAACGTGATCTACATACTGGGTCAGCACGGATGGGTCGCTCGGATCACCCAGAAATCCCTCATGCTCATCCTCAACAGCCTGCGTGCCTGTGTCTGCAAGAATGTCTGCCACAATGTCCTCTACATCAGCTGGTGCCATCAGGTCATCCGAAAATACGTCAGCCTCAACATCTGGCATAGGGACCACTGGCTCATAATACGCTGCAGTCACAGGGATTCGCTGCCTCCGTGCGGATGCGGTAGGCCATTGATGCTGCGGAGCATCATCAAAATCATCACGATCTCCTCGGTCCACACCTCTTCCAGTAACGTGACCTAAGGCACGACCTAATCCTCTGGTCCTAACCATGATCTGCAAATGAGTACCACAAATTCCATCACTGATTTCATTCTCTCAAATTTCATTGGTCTAACGCATATAGGCATTATGTTTTTTCAGGCACTACTTGGTAGAAAAAGGATATTCACTTTGAAATTAAGATATATGCATTGCTTATAAGTGACATTGATTTGGAAAGATGAGAGATTTGGGAAGCAATATCCCCTTCAAAGTTAGAATCAGATAAGTTGACATGCGTGAGTCTCACAAACCCACCAAAGCCAGATGACAAATGAGAATGATTAAAATCATTGAAAGCATGGTTAAGTGACTGATTAAAATCATTGAAAGCCTGGTTAAGTCACTTTAGGATTTTAGATACTTTCTCATATGCTAGTTCATGATATTCAGATTGACCACATTTTGATGTTGACTACCGAGTCATTATCGTATTGGCAACATTATAGCCCTTTTGGAAAGATACAAGCTTGACCTCAACTAGTAGAATCCTCCTCTGCTCTCCCCTAAGTTTTGGGACAGCAAAGCACCATCACCCAATGCATGTTTAAGTATAAATTTTTCCTTCCTCTTGCATTTGGTTGACTCAAAATTACTCTAATGGCCACTTGTTGCTTTATCATATGTTTTAGTTATTAGAGAGAAACTTGCTGAGCTTTATGAATATGAGAAACAATGGTCAAAAGCAGCTCAAATGCTTAGTGGTATTGACCTTGATTCAGGAATGAGGTCTCAGAATTTCTTACCTCCCATATTTATTTTCTTGTGTAAACTATTATGATTATAATTCACCCAAAATGTAAAATGTCTCTCTTCTACTTATTTGTACTTTCATTTATTTTATCAGGGTGATTGATGATGCATTCAGGTTGTCAAAGTGTGTCCAAATTGCTTGTTTATATCTTGAGGTATTGACTCTTTTCTGCAATGAAATCTATATTTGATTGAAGTAGCGGCTATTGGGAGTCATAACAAGCCACACAAGAACATGAGTATCCATATCTATAATTTTTAGTCTTAAAGCATGCCCTACCTGCTCTTGTTCTACATCTGCATATTCAAGAAGGTAATATTTTTATCACTGAAATTTTTATGTTTCTGGTACTCTTATGTAGCGGTTATAAGTTCTTCACTAATGGCAAGGGCAAGAATGAAGAGGTACATAAGTTAACATCTATAGGAAAATGTTTGGTGTGAATTTTTGGGCTACTTCTCACACTCTGGAACTTTCTCACGAATTGAAGTTTGCCATGTCTTGCTGCAGACAGTTGCAGAATCAAACAAGGCTTGAGTTTGCTATAACATCTGCTAAGAAGTTGCCCTACTTGACTTCTTCTCTATCTAGTTGTGATTTTTATGTTTGTAATAATGAGACTAGTTTTAGTAGCAATATATGGTTTGGAATATTTGGATAATTTCATACAAGCACTAGGTATCTTTTGGAATTTTTTAAATGAAGAAAATTGTCAACATCTCAATATAATCATAATTCATGCTAATCAATATATACTATTTGGATAATTCCCTGAAAGAGGATATATCTATATATAATCATAATTCATGCTAATCAATCATACTATTTATCTATATGTCAACATGTCAAGCACTAGGTATCTTTTGATCCAAATTAGAGGCAATATTTACTCTTCTACCAAAGTATTACTAAACGTTGAAAAAAAATTCATCAAACATATCAAGTACTCACATTGTTCAGAGTTCAAAAGAACACCTTCTGACAAAGAAATAGCCTTGATGAAGTAAGCTGCAAATTTCAGAAACAAAAACACACAAAATTCAGAGTTAGCAATTTCTAAAATGCAGATTCAGACAATTTACGGATCATGTTGATCCGTAAGCTTTTCTGGATCAACATGATTTGAAGAACCTTATGGATCAACTTGATCCGTAAATTGTGTTGACACAGGTTACGGATCAAGTTGATCCGTAAGCTTCTTTGGGATCAACATGATCCGAAATAAGCTTATGGATCAAGTTGATCCGTAAACTGTCTACACATCTTACGGATCAAGTTGATCTGTAAGGTTCTTTCGGATCAACATGATCCTAAACAACCTTACGGATCAACTTGATTCGTAACCTTCACGTTCAATCTTATTTTTAAAAAAATGCTAAATATTACAAAAATAACAAAGTTAAGTATACTCTAACAAGAAATTGCTTGGTATAACTTCATAATTAAAAGGGCTAACATATTATTCTTTATGATATGTAATTATTTTTAAAAATAATGAATTAAAATTTATCAAATAACTATTTATCAAATGTCTACAATCAGGACGTGGATGCATTACCAAAATGAGCCAAGGCTTTTCTTAACCATTCTAACTACTCATCATGAGGCTTTTTATCAAATGTCTATAATCAGGAGGCTTTTCTTAATGGTTTTTTTCTAACTACTAATTAAATTTAAATTTTAAAAATGAGCCAATGTTTTTTCTTAATGGTTTTTTCTAACTACTAAATAAATTTCAATTTTCTCACAATTTATCTAATATTTAGCATTTTTAAAAAATTAACATTGACTGTTAATATAAATTAATAAATAAATTTCAATTTTCTCACAATTCATCTAATATTTAGCATTTTTAAAAAATTAAGATTGACTGTTAATATAAATTAATATATAAATACACATTTTCCGGATCAAGTTGATCCGTAAGATTTTCCGGATTATGTTGATCCGGAAGAAGCTTATGGATCAACTTGATCCGGAAACTTTGATTACACACTTTCCGAATGAAGTTGATCCGTAAGCTTTTGCGGATCATGTTGATCCGGAAGAAGCTTACTAATCAACTTGATCCGAAGATGGTTGATGAAAGTTACGGATCAAGTTGATCCGTAATCTTCACTTCTGCTAACTAGTTTTTATGGATCAACTATAAAATGATTACGGATTAAATAAAAACACCGACAATCGAAGACGAAGAGCTGCTTACCTCGACAATGCCGACGCGGAGGGAGAACACCACCCTCAAAATGCCTGGGCTACTCAACACCAACGACCACCACGATCGCAGAACACAGTCTCCCGGCGCGGAGGAAGAAGACGACGCTCACGACGGGAACGCGGTGCGGAGGACTGAGGTCAAGCTTTGATGAGGTCAGGGGTGAGGAAAACGAAACGAAACAAAGGAGAACGCGGCTTAGATGAGGTCAGGGGTGAGGAAGGTGACCGAAATCACTTCCCGCCAGCAAAAAGAAGAAAAAATGGTGAGGGGTCACGAGGAAGAAGAAGGCCAACACGGGAGGGAGCGAGGGAGAGAGATGAACAATGTTTTTTTAAAAAAAAATTAAGCCAGGGGTACAAAGGTATTTTCGCATCAACTGTTGGGTGCACCAGCAAAAATGTTGGGTGCACCTAGCAGCACTCTTATACTATCACCATTCTCAGATTCTGGGCCAATGATAAACATGGAGGGAATCCCCACCCACTTTCGCCTATTGCTTTGTGCACTAGACATATTACTTGTGCACCCAACAATATTATGATATTCCAAAAATAGTCTTATGAGTTCTTCTTCCTTTTACCTTTTTCTTTCACCTTGTTGACTCATTCATTCAGTTGGTCTCGCCGCGTTCATTCATTCTCATGAGAGGAGAGGTCCATTGTGTCTGCTTTGATCGAGGTAAAAGTCTTACGGAGGTACGTCGATAAGTGGTGATTGTGGTGGTGATTGGTGTGATTGTTAATAGAGAAGGTAAGCTGCAACTTCTCTTCGATAGTTTTTTTTTTTTTTTTGCGTATAAAACTAACGGATTATGAATCCGTAAGTTATATAATATTTATGGATTGATAATCCATAAGTTTTATATAACTTACGGATTAACAATCCGTAAGTAACATATAGATTGTTAATCTGTAAGTTAATTTTTGTTTTAGTTTTTTAAAAGTTGTTTTATTGTTTATTTTTTAAATGTAATTAGTATTATTATTTAAATATTTTTAAATAAGTATAGTTTCATATTTCATTTGTAAGTATTTGTTTTTATATTTTGGAAGTGGTATTAATTGTAAAATAATTTATTTGAGTCATTGTGCTTTAAAATTGGTTGTTTTTAGTGCTTATAATTTGATGAATTACAATTAAGTTCAATAATATTATCTATTTTAGTATAGAAAACTTTTGTATATATGGTTAGGTTATTGTTAGTCGTCTTATACAACTAACTTTTGTATAGAAAACTTTTTCCAAAACTTGTATAGTTTCCCAATTTATAGTTATTGTCATAGGAATTTGTAAATAAATCTTGTTTTATTTGTAAAGTTGTCTTTAGAGTATTCTCAATTGGAATTAATGATAAAATATGTGCAAATTTCAGGTTAAAAGAGGCCAATTCTTGAAGTGTTGAAAATGGCAGCTGAGCACAACCTACCTTGAAAGTTAAGCGCGAGCATCACGCTAAGCGCAGCTTCAACGTGCTAAGCGCGACAGAGAATCTGACAGATCACTCATTTCAAGGTCGTGCGCTAAGCACGAGATCTTCTCGCTAAACGCAGAGGGCATCTTCAGCCAGGCTCAATGCATGAGGGCGCTAAGCCCTAACCCACTAACTCGTGCTAAGCGCGAGGGTGGCACTAAGCGCAGCGTCGTAATTTCAGAGCCTATTTAAAGCCTGTTTTGTGCACAATTAGGTTAAGCTATCAGACCTAGCAGAGAATCATCAGAGCAGAGCTTGTGCATAGTGCGAAAATCGAGGAAGAAACTCTGAAGACAACAAGAGGAGAAGCTTTTGCAGAGAAACTTAGTTTTCTCAGTTGAGGAGAGGTTATTGAGCTGTAGAGTTGTTGTGAGAGGCTGAGAAGAGGAGGAGGGATCCCCATTCTTTGTAAGGAACAATTATTCTGCACTCTAACTCTCTATTTTATAAGGGTTTTTCTATAATGACTGGCTAAGCACCCTTGTTGGGGATTTCTAATGAACAACTGATGTAATTATTTTCATATCTAATTGATTATGTTTATGTGTTCAATGCTTCTTTCAATGCTTAATTTTTGCATGCTCTTGGTCTGATCACCCATTTGTGTGTTTAGTTAGATGACTTTATCATTGGGAAATGTATTGTTATCTGAGAACTTGTTAGAAGCAGGCCTTAAGCTTAATCTTACAAGAGGAATCTGCAGGTTAAGTTTAGGTTTTCTATTATGTTGTTACGATAATGGTGTTCAAATTGAGCCTAGTCTTACAAGAGGGATATACAGACGAAGCTTAGTTTGAATTAGGCTAAACTTTCAAGGGCTAACTAATCTGAGCCTAGTCTTACAAGAGGAAAGGCTATTGAGCTGTAGAGTTGTTGTGAGAGGCTGAGAAGAGGAGGAGGGATCCCCCTTCTTTGGAAGGAACAATTATTCTGCACTCTAACTCTCTTTTTTTTTTAGGGTTTTTCTGTAATGGCCGGCTAAGCACCCTTGTTAAGGATTTCTAATGAACAGCTGATGTAATTATTTTCATATCTAATTGATTGTGTTTATGTGTTCAATGCTTCTTTCTATGCTTTATTTTTGCATGCTCTTGGTCTGATCACCCATTTGTGTGTTTAGTTAGATGACTTTATCATTGGGAAATGTATTGTTATCTGAGAACATGTTAGAAGCAGGCCTTAAGCTTAATCTTACAAGAGGAATCTGCAGGTTAAGTTTAGGTTTTCTATTATGCTATTACAATAATGCTGTTCAAATTGAGCCTAGTCTCACAAGAGGGATCTACAGACGAAGCTTAGTTTGAATTAGGCTAAACTTATGAGGGCTAACTAATCTGAGCCTAGTCTTACAAGAGGGATCTGTGAGCGAAGCATGGGTGACATTAGTCTAAACCTACGAGGGTTGTTTAAAGTAAGCTTAGTCCAACAAGAGGGATCTGAGGATGAAGCTTGGGCAAATTTAGTCTAAGTAGGGATCGTGGTTCAGTATCTTAGGCTACAACATAGAACACAAAAGCATGATTGATGAGAGAAATATCCTTATATACATCAGCTTGTTTGTTAGAAAGACCCAACTTCTTTACCTACCGTTGTCAATTTCATTTACTTACATTTATTGTTTTCAGCATAGAATTAGTTTACTTTTATCTTTAAATCATCAATTATCAATGTTTGTTCCGTCAATGCCTCAATTCTGAATAAAATTCTATCTAAGACTAGTTCCTTGAGTTCGATACTCGGATTCATCTATTTTAATTTTAAATACTTGACGATCTAGTGCGCTTTCCGGAAAACCGGGATTCCCTTGAACATATTCCTTGGACGGAAAAGAATTTGCACAAATTTACTGCATGGGAATCCGGATTAACAAAGTATTTATGGCTCCATTGTCGGGGAACTAGATTCTTTAGAAGAGTTTAGTTCAGTTTTGCTGCATTGCTTTTAATTTTTCTGTTTGGTTTATTGATTCTTTGATTTTATAATTTTGTTAGTTCACATTCATTTTTTCTTTTGAACTGGATAATTGTTGTTCTATTTTCTTGTATGCAAAGAAGATCTACTGCAAGTGAATTGATCCCCATTGATTTGGAGATTAACGCCACTTGTAGGAGGCTTAACAAGGAAAGAAACAGAAATTTTTTGCAAGACTTGGAAGCAGCAGCAACTCCATCAGAGGAACCTCAATCTTCTGAGGCATCTTCTAGTTTTCCTGTTGCAGGGCATTCTTTTGTTGAACTTGTTGAAGAACCAATCATGGCAGAAGAGCCAAGAAGAGTAACCTTGGAGGATTATTCAAGTTCTACTGTGCCATAATTTTTCACCAGTATAGCACCACCAAAGGTGCTGGCCCAGTCAATTACTTATCCTCCTTCTTTGATATAGCTGATTCAGAACAATCTTTTTCATGGTCTACCTAGTGAAGATCCTTACGCTCACTTGGCCACCTATATAGAAATATGCATTACTATTAGGTTGGCGGATGTGCCAGCAGATGCAATCAGGTTGAGTCTGTTATCATTTTCTTTGTCGGGAGAAGCTAAGAGATGGCTTCATTCTTTTAAAGGAAACAGTTTGAAGTCGTGGGATAAAGTAGTAGAGAAGTTCTTAAAGAAGTACTTCCCTGACTCAAAGACTGCAGAAGGCAAAGCTGTCATTTCTTCTTTTCATCAGTTCCCAGAAGAATCTCTAAGTGAGGCACTTGAAAGATTTAGAGGATTGTTGAGAAAAATTCCCACTCATGGTATTTCTGAACCAATACAACTCAACATATTTATAGATGGGTTAAGACCGCAATCTAAGCAGCTTCTAGATGCTTCAGCTAGGGGTAAAATCAAAATGAAGACCCCTAAGGAAGCAATGGATTTGATTGAAAACATGGCTGCTAGTGATAGTGCCATTTTGAGAGACCGAGCTCACATCCCAACCACAAAGAGTTTACTGGAGCTTACATCACAAGACGCTTTGTTGGCACAAAACAAGTTGCTATCTAAGCAACTGGAGGCACTAACAGAAACACTTAGTAAGTTGCCAACTCAACTTTATTCTGCACAAACTTCACATTCTTCTATTTTGCAGGTAGCAGGATGCTCAATCTGTGGTGGAGCTCATGACTCTGGGAGTTGCATTCCCAATGAAGAATAGATGACACAAGAGGTTAATTATATGGGGAATCAGCCTAGAGGCAATTTCAATTCAGGTGGATTTTTCGGATTCCAAAATAGCCAGCAATATCAACAGTAGAGACAGTGGCAAAATCACCCTGGTAACCAGTTTAACAGAGACCAAGGTGGTGCATCTACAAGGCCACAATAGTAGATGCCAAATCTCTATGACCGAACCACGAAGTTGGAAGAGACTCTTACTCAGTTCATGCAAGTGTCAATGTCTAATCAAAAGAGTACAAAGTCTGCTATCAAGAATCTGGAAGTTCAGGTGGGCCAGCTCGCAAAGCAATTAGTAGAAAAATCATCCAGCAGTTTTACAACAAACACGGAGAAGAATCTGAAGGAAGAGTGCAAGGTTGTGATGACTAGAAGCAAAATGGCAATCCAAGCTGAGGAAAGAAGAGCTGATCAGAAGGTGGAGGCATTTAAACAACAGTTGGCTACTCAGCCGGCACTGGACCCAGTGGATACTTTTGTTGAACTTGAAGATATTAATGAGGAAGCTGAAGTTGATAAAGAAGAAGAGACACCAATAAAATGTTATCAAGAAAAAGAAATAGAAATAGAAAAAGAAAAAAATATGAAAAATGTTAGTGCTTAGCTTTACTGAGTTTTAAAAGATTGGCTAAAATTTTGTTAAAACATAAGCACTTAGACAATGAAGGAAAGCTGGAGTTGCTGCACATGATGTCTAACATTATGACAAGGAATCAGATCGGGCTGCACAATGCACAAGGCAAGATAAAATGTCAAATGAAGAATTGAAGCTGCAGGATCCACGATGTCGGATACAATGTCCAGGACATCCTGCCCGAAAATACTGGACACATAAATCTGTTATACCTTTAACAGATTAATGTGCAGTCAGCAACAGATTAGGCGATCTATCTTTAGGAACGAATTAAAAGATAATTAAAGTTCGAATTACAAACTTGAATAGTTCGTTCAGGGATTAAAGATTAAAGATAAAAACTAAAAGATCAAACTTTATCTTTTAGATCTTTAAGTGCAGATTTTTCAGGAGAATGATAGATCTTATCCAGCGCAAGTTGTTGCAGCCCAGATACGCACACTGCTATATAAACATGAAGGCTGCACGAGTTTTCTACCAAGTCCGAGATTGAAGAGTTATTTTGTGAGTTTTGGGACTTGAGTGTTTTGTGAGCCACCTTGATGTTACCCTAACATCAAGTGTTGGACCTGAGTGTGTAGAGTTGATCTCTATTGTTCAGAGAGCAATCTCTGGTGTGTTCTTGATTTGTTTGTAAACACGGGTGAGTGATTGAGAGGGAGTGAGAGGGGTTCTCATATCTAAGAGTGGCTCTTAGGTAGAAGTTGCATGGGTAGTGGTTAGGTGAGAAGGTTGTATACAGTGGCTGTTAGATCTTCGAACTAATACTATTTTAGTGGACTTCCTCCCTGGCTTGGTAGCCCCCAGATGTAGGTGACGTTGCACCGAACTGGGTTAACAATCCTCTTGTGTTATTTACTTGTTTAATCTGTTCATACTGTCATATACAATCTGCATGTTCTGAAGCGCGATGTCGTGACATCCTGTATGACATCTGTCCTCAGTATCAGAATTTCAAAAAATGAAAAACAAAAAGAGAAGGTTGGTGAAGATGAGAAGAAGAAAGGCAAGAGTGAGGCCACTAATGAGAAGAAGAAGGAAGCTACTCCTATTGAAGGCAAGAAGGCACCTTATCCATTGGTACCCTCCCGGAAAGAGAAAGAGCGTCATCTGGCCAGATTTCTTGACATTTTCAAGAAGCTGGAAATTACTTTGCCTTTTGGAGAAGCTCTCCAACAAATGCCACTCTATGCCAAATTCTTGAAAGAGATGCTAATGAAGAAGAACCGGTACATTCATAGTGACAGAATTTTAGTGGAAGGCAATTGTAGTGCGGTCATTCAATGCATCCTTCCACCTAAGCATAAGGATCCTGGAGTTGTCACAATACCGTGTTCAATTGGTGAGGTAGTTGTGGGTAAAGCTCCCATAGACTTGGGAGCTAGTATCAACTTAAAGCCTTTCTCCATGTGTCGTCGACTTGGGGAGTTAGAGATAATGCCCACCCGCATGACCTTACAGTTAGTTGATCGCTCCATTACAAGGCCGAATGGAGTAATAGAGGATGTTTTGATTCAGGTTAAGCAGCTTGTCTTTCCTGCGGATTTTGTGGTGATGGATGTAGAGGAGGATCCTGAAATTCCCATAATTTTGGGACACCTTTTCATGTCCACTGCAAGCTGTATAGTAGATATAGGAAAAGGAAAATTAGAATTGGGTGTGGAGAATCAAAAAGTTTCCTTCGACTTATTTGAAGCAGTGAAGCACCCTCATGATCAGAAAACCTGCTTTGATCTGAATATGGTAGAACAAGAGATAGAATCAACTGCTGTAGCCATGGTATTACACTCTCTTTTGGAAAGAGCACTAGTCAATCATGTTGAATGCCTAACCAAGGAGGAGGAACTAGAAGTGCAGACTTGCATTCAAGAATTAAATGGTTCAAGAGAAAATTTTGAGAAACATAATGCATTTGAAGAATTAGAGAATAGTGGGCAAGTAGAAAAACCTAAAGTAGAGTTGAAAACCTTGCCTGCTCATTTAAAGTATGTATTTTTGGAAGATAAGGAATCCGAGCCAATTATCATTAGCAGTTCTTTGAGACAAGAAGAAGAAAATCAACTTGTGCAAATTTTGAAGAAGCATAAAGCTGCAATCGGATGGCACATCTATGACTTGAAGGGAATTAGTCCATCATATTGCATGCACAAAATTAATATGGAAGCTGATTTCAAACCAATAAGGCAGCCTCAGAGAAGATTGAATCCAATCATGAAAGAAGAGGTGCGCAAGGAGGTACTTAAATTACTGGAAGCAGGACTCATCTACCCCATCTCGGACAGTGAATGGGTCAGTCCCATACAGGTTGTCCCTAAGAAGGGAGGAATGATGGTCATCAAAAATGATAAGGATGAATTGATTTCAACAAGAACTATCACAGGGTGGAGAATGTGTATTGACTATAGAAAGTTGAATGATGCTACTCAAAAAGATCATTATCCACTCCCCTTCATGGACCAAATGCTTGAAAGACTAGCAGGGCAGTCATATTACTGTTTTCTAGATGGATATTTCGATTATAATCAGATTGTTGTAGACCCCAAGGATCAGGAGAAGACAACTTTCACCCGCCCTTTTGGTGTATTTGCTAATCGGCGTATGCCTTTCAGTCTATGCAATGCTCCAGCTACATTCCAGAGATGCATGATGGAAATATTTTCTAATATGGTAGAGAAATACATCGAAGTTATTATGGATGATTTCTCTATTTTTGGATCATCTTTTGATGGTTGCTTGACAAATCTGGAAAAAGTACTACAGAGATGTGAAGAATCTAATTTGGTGCTCAATTGGGAAAAATGTCATTTCACGGTTCAAGAAGGCATAGTGTTGGGGCATAAGATCTCAGTGAGAGGGATTAAGGTGGACAAGGCGAAGATCGATGTTATTTAAAAACTCCCTCCTCCAATGAATGTTAAATAAGTGACAAGATTCTTGGGGCATGCCGATTTCTATAGGCGATTCATAAAGGATTTCTCAAAAGTCACCAAGCAACTTAGTAATCTGTTGAATAAGGATGTCACTTTTGTGTTTAATGAGGAATGTATGGAAGCATTTAATGATCTTAAAACTAGATTAGTATCTGCTCCAGTTATCATAGCACCGGATTGGGGAAAAGAGTTTGAATTAATGTGTGATGCAAGTGATTACACTGTAGGTGCAGTGCTTGGACAGAGGAAAGGCAAGATTTTTCATGCTATATATTACGCCAACAAAGTTCTAAATGATGCATAGGTTAACTATGCTACCACAGAAAAAGAAATGTTGGCTATTGTTTATGCATTGGAAAAATTCAGATCTTATTTGGTAGGATCAAAAGTTATCATCTACACGGATCATGTAGCTATTAAATATCTTCTCAATAAGGCCGATTCTAAGCCTCGATTGATACGATGGATTTTGTTGCTACAAGAGTTTGATTTGGTGATTTGAGATAAAAAAAAAGGCTCTGAAAATGTTGTAGCAGACCATCTATCACATTTGATCAATGAAGAAGTCACTTCAAAAGAAACGAAGATTCAAGATGAATTTCCCGATGAAACCTTGTTCATGATTAATGAGAGACCTTGGTTTGCTGATATGACCAATTTTAAAGCAGTAGGAATCATTCCCAAGGACTTAACTTGGCAGCAAAGAAAAAACATTCTTTCATGATGCTCAGTTTTTCATTTGGGATGACCCATATCTGTTTAAAATAGAAGTTGATAACCTCCTTCGAAGATGTGTAACAAAGGAAGAGGCCAAAGATATATTATGGCACTGTCACAATTCTCCATGTGGCGGCCATTATAGTGGAGACAAGACGGCAGCTAAAGTTTTGCAATCTGGGTTCTTTTGGCCCACACTTTTTAAGGATACGCATCATCATGTGTTGAATTGTGATCAATGCCAGAGGACTGGGGGTATCTCAAAAAGGAATGAAATGCCTCTGTAAAATATGATGGAGGTGGAGGTATTTGATTGCTGGGGGATTGATTTTGTAGGTCCCTTCCCCTCATCCTTTGGAAATGAATACATCCTTATGGTTGTTGATTACGTCTCTAAATGGGTAGAAGCAGTGGCCACCCCGAACGGTAGTTAAGTTTCTAAAGAAGAACATTTTCTCAACATTTGGGGTACCCAGAATTTTAATTAGTGATGGGGGCACACACTTTCACAATAATCAGTTGTAGAAGGTGTTGAAGCAGTACAGTGTAACACATAAGGTCGCATCACCTTATCACCCTCAAACTAATGGGTAAGCAGAGGTATCAAATAGGGAATTAACGAAGATTTTGGAGAAGACAGTGGCTTCTACTAGGAAGGATTGGTCTATTAAATTGGATGATACTTTATGGGTGTACAGAACAACATTTAAGACGCCAATAGGTTTATCTCCATTTAAAATGGTGTATGGCAAGTCTTGTCATTTACCAGTGGAGATGGAATATAAGGCGTATTGGGCCCTGAAGTTTTTGAATTTTGATGAAGAAGCATCCAGAGAACAAAGGAGGCTGAAGCTATTGGAACTAGAAGAGATGATATTAAATGCTTATGAATCTTTAAAGTTGTACAAAGAAAAATTTAAAAAGTATCACGATAAAAAGCTGCTAAAAAGGGACTTTCAGCCGGGACAAAAAGTACTGCTTTTCAACTCAAGACTCAAATTGTTTCCTGGGAAGCTCAAATCCAAATGGTCTGGACCATTTCTTTTCAAGAAAGCTAGACCTATGGAGCAGTGGAGCTTTGTGATCCTCAATCTAATGATCCTGACAGATCATGGGAAGTGAATAGACAAAGGATTAAGTTGTATCATGGTGGAGCCATTGAGAGAATAAACTCTGTTCTACACTTTAAGAAAGGATAACGGGATGATGTGTCAAGCTAATGACGTTAAAAAAGCGCTTACTGGAAGGTAACCTAGCTTTTCTTTCCCTTCTCTCTCTCATTTTAGTTTATTTTCATTTGCATGTATGAGAACATTTGCTTGTGATTGTGATTGATGATCAGCTTATTAAGTTATGAACAAAGGGTCTTAAGGCTGGTGTGTGAAAAGATAGACAGAAAAAGACTTAGAAATTTTTTTTGACAGAAGTCTTGATGGAAGCTTGCTTGTGGGGCTTCTATGGAGGCTGATCTTGAGCTTCAATGAGGTCCTTTAATGGTGATTTTCCACCATGGAGATGCAGCGGAAGACAAATGAGAAGAGGTGAGAGGAGGCGCCATCCACTAGGGAATAAGCCATGGAAGAAAGAGCTTCACCACCAAGATGAGCCTTGGATAAGAAGCTTGGAGAGGATGCTTCAATGGAGGAAAAGAAAGAGGGAGAGAAAGAGAGAGGGGGGAGCACGAAATTGAAGGAAGAAAAAGGGAGAGAAGTTGAACTTTGAGTTGTGACTCACAAGACTCTCATTCATCAAAGTTACAACAAGTGTTACACATGCTTCTATTTAGAGGCTAGGTATCTTCCTTGAGAAGATTTCTTGAGAAAACTTCCTCGAGAAGCTTCTTTGAGAAAACTTCCTTGAGAAGCTAGAGCTTAGCTACACACACCCCTCTCATAACTAAGCTCACCTCCTTGAGAAGCTTCCTTAAGAAGATTCCTAAAGAAGCTAGAGCTTAGCTACACACACCTCTCTAATAGCTAAGCTCACCTCCTTGAGATGAGAAGCTAGAGCTTAGCTACACACCCCCTATAATAGCTAAGCTCACCCCCATGACAAAATACATGAAAAACCAAAAAAAAGTCCCTACTACAAAGACTACTCAAAATGCCCTGAAATACAAGGCTAAAACCCTATACTACTAGAATGGCCAAAATACAAGGCCCAAAAGAAGGAAAAAACATATTCTAATATTTACAAAGAAGAGTAGATCCAACCTTGACCCATGGGCTCAAAAATCTACCCTAAGGTTCATGAGAACCCTAGGGCCTTCTTTAGTAGCTCTAGCCCAAGCCTCTTGGAGTCTTCTATCCAATACCCTTGGGGGGTAGGATTGCATCATCCCCTCCACCTTGGAAAGAATTTGACCTCAAATCCCGAGGTTCTTCACACTCTGGGCTCCTTCCCTCAACACCTGTAAAAAGAATAAAAACATATATATTAGTGGCATTGGGTATGTTAAGGTAGGGTAAGGTCTGAAAACCCATTTCCTGGGCATCTTCCCATGAAGGAACATGGTTCCTCACCAACTCAATGAGTGGTGCTACAAGTATAGAAAAATATGGGACAAACCTTTTGTAAAAGGTTGTTAAGTCATGGAAGCCCCAAATTTTGCTTATACTTGGTGGAGTGGGCCACTCAGGAATGACCTTTATTCTCTTAGGGTTCATGGGAACCCTTTGATCACTATTTGAAAAATTAAGAAAAGTAACGCAATAAAACATACCTTTTTCTGTATTTTCATATTGATTATTCCTATCAAAAAGTATGACAAACCTAAGGTGTCCCATATGAGTACCTAAGTTTGTATTAAAACTAAAAATAAGAACAAACCTACCTAATGGGTCCCTATGTACACACACCATGAAGATGTTGGGTGCATGAGTGATTTTACAAAAGATGGTTGCACCATTCAAAACATTCATCATACCACCTATTTTAGGGACTTGGTGCCTAATAATAACTATTTTGGGTCCCAACAAAGCACAAGGATTTAAGCTCTTGCAAACCAAACCCTCATCCAACAACTTTTTTACTTGAGGAATAAACTCAAGCGCAAGAGGTGTGGATATGCTAGCAAGTGTCTTTTTACAAAAGAGAAAATGTGGAGGTTGTCTAAGAGGGAAAGTTTCTTTAATGTTTGTCTTTATTGTAAAATGAGTTTCCTTCTTAGCTAAACTCTTGGAGGACACACTTACCTCCTTACACTTCTCTTTAACCACTAATGGTTGTTCTTCTTCTTGGGGGTAGATTTCTTCACTAGATTTTTCCCCTTTTGCTTCTTCACTTTCACTAGAGGAAGGTGAAGTAGTAGCCTCATCTTGGCTACTATAAATGTCTTGGCCCCTCATAATCATGGTTTTTGTGGTGGAGCATTGAGAAGTAATGTGTCCTCTTCCAAGACATTTATAGCACTTTATAGAGCTAGTTTTCTCTTGCATACTAGCCTTAGGGGCTTGCTTTTCTATTGTCTTCGCCTTATCATCTTTTGGCTTAGAAGGTGTCACCCCTAAGATGCCTTGACCTTGGTCTTTCTTTGGATAAGAGTGAGAGCCATAAGATTTTGAAGTAGACTTCTTTTTAAGTTGTTGCTCTACCCTTATTTCCCAATCTAAGTTAGCCTCTACATTGTCCTTCCCATGGAAGTATGGGAGGTTAATGTTAGCCTCTTGAGGCTTTCTTTCCATTTCTCTCCTATGGGAGTGATGTCTAAGATATGACCTATGCCTTCCTTCGTAATAGTCACAAAGTTCTTCACTTAGGCTTTTGCAAGAGTTATGACTACTATAGGAGGCATGTTTTTCTCTTTTCATTTCTTTCATTATTTTTCTTCTTTCTTCCTCTCTTATTTTCTTTCTTTCATCTTGACTTATTTCTTCCACTCTTTTTTTCCTTTTTCTTTTCTCTCTTGTTTTTCTTTACATAACTTGATGGAACTCAACTCATCTAAGATTCTAGATAAAGGGTCTTTATGACTAGTACCCTCGCCATTAACACTAGATGAATGATGACTCATGTTGGTTTATAAGTTGTGGTTCTTTCTTGTTGGAGGTTTGAAAACAAAAGGTAAAAGAAACTATGGTTGAAACTAGCCAAAATAAACACTAAAAGAGGTGTGAAAGATAAGGTAAAAAACTAATTGGTAAAATGAAAGCTATCTAGGCGGTTTGACAATGGAAGGTAAAGGAAATAAGCTATGAAAGTAAGCAAGAAATGTAAACTAGGCGAATCCTAAGAGTGTTTGGATGACCACATTCAAGGTTCCCAACAAAACACTCACTATCCTAAGGAAAAATTGCCTAAAATTATTACACACAAATGGAAGTTTGGTAACCTATTGGAGGCTCCCAACACACTTCCAATGAAACACCTTTTTGTTACAAAACTTGAAAGCAATGAAGGTAAGTAAATTGCAAATTACAAAATTACAAAACGGTCCTCAATTTTGGTGGTTGTTATTTCTTTGGTGATTCACTCAATTTGGAGTGCTTCTTAGTCCAATAGCTCTTAAGGTGGTTTGCCCTTTTTTCTTGACTCAAATTCTTCAAGGGATAACACCAATCCTCCTTCCAATTCCCTATATGGCAACCCACAAATAAGGAAACAAAGAGACAAGCAATAACCAAAGACAAAAAAAAAATGAAATGAAAGCTAAACCAATGGAGTTTTAACAAGACAATTTTTCAAGGATTATTCAACAATTAAAGCAATGAAAAGGACATAGAAGCAAGCTAGGACTCAAAGAGAAACTTAGAATGGCTCTAGAGTAGAGTAAAAAAATTGAAAAAAAAAAGACTCAAAAAACAACAAGCACACTTCCCTTTCATTTTTTTTTCCTGGATACTGATTTTCCTGCCAACTTGTGTGATTTTTCGTATTTTTTCCTTTTATCCAAATCACTTTTTTCTTTTTTTCTAAATTTTTTCCAGATGTCTAGAAAGTTCAGTAAAAATTTCAGCTCAAAATTTGAAGTAACCAATTCTCAGTAATTTTTACATGTCCAAGCTGCCAGCACCAGCGATTTTGTTTTTTAAGCATGGTATATTGATTGCCTTGGGCTTACTTTCAACCTTCCTATGTATGTTGAACTCACTAGGATTGTTTACCACAGTTTTAGGAGTTCAATATTCACTTAGGATCAACATTTCAGTCAGCAATTCAATCACCAAAACTCAAATTCACGATAGACACAATCATAAGAAAACCTAAAAGTTCAAGAAAAGGTTCACAATCAAAGACTCTCTATGAATTTTGCATGAACATGTTAAGGACTAATTAACATGAAAGATTTGACTCAAATCAAATAATAGGCTAAAAGAATTTCATACACTCATGAACAAATGAGTTAGACAAAGAAACAAGAAAATCAAATTCAGCACAACATAAGAAGTCTTATGTGACAAGTTTCATAACTAGACATGACTTCTATGACAAAACTACAATAGGTGAACAAGTCACTCTAGATTTTTGAGGTTTTCTTCTACTTTAATATTTTTGTAAGAATTTTGTGGTTTAGGTTTCAGCCACAAAAAATAACAAGACAAAAACTCAAAGGAACCTAAACTCAACACAATTCATGGTTCAAGAACAAGAAATTTGAACCATAGGAAATCAAGTCTAGCTTCTATAGCAAGTTTAATCGGTGGAAACTCTAAAGAATCATGTTAACAACATTTAGCACAAGACATGTGTGGTGATACATGGAGAAAAATGAAGAAACAACAATGGAAGAGAAGGTAAAGCAAAAAGTTAATGGAGGTTTAAGGAGCACCTACTTGAAGCTTTTGTGCTCTGATACCACTTGATGGAAGCTTGCTTGTGGGGCTTCTATGGAGGCTGGATCTTGAGCTTCAATGAGGTCCTTTAATGGTGATTTTCCACCATGGAGATGCAGCGGAAGACAAATGAGAAGAGGTGAGAGGAGGCGCCATCCACTAGGGAATAAGCAATGGAAGAAAGAGCTTCACCACCAAGATGAGCCTTGGATAAGAAGCTTGGAGAGGATGCTTCAATGGAGGAAAAGAAAGAGGGAGAGAAAGAGAGAGGGGGGAGCACGAAATTGAAGGAAGAAAAAGGGAGAGAAGTTGAACTTTGAGTTGTGTCTCACAAGACTCTCATTCATCAAAGTTACAACAAGTGTTACACATGCTTCTATTTATAGACTAGATAGCTTCCTTGAGAAGATTTCTTGAGAAAACTTCCTTGAGAAGCTTCATTGAGAAAACTTCCTTGAGAAGCTTCCTTAAGAAGATTCCTAAAGAAGCTAGAGCTTAGCTACACACTCCCTATAATAGCTAAGCTCACCCCCATGACAAAATACATGAAAATACAAAAAAAAAGTCCCTACTACAAAGACTACTCAAAATGCTCTGAAATACAAGGCTAAAACCCTATACTACTAGAATGGCCAAAATACAAGGCCCAAAAGAAGGAAAAAACCTATTCTAATATTTACAAAGAAGAGTGGATCCAACCTTGACCCATGGGCTTAAAAATCTACCCTAAGGTTCATGAGAACCCTAGGGCCTTCTTTAGTAGCTCTAGCCCAAGCCTCTTGGAGTCTTCTATCCAATACCCTTGGGGGGTAGGATTGCATCATGTCTATCCGCTAAGCACAACCCTTGCGCTAAGTGCCAAGTCGTCACGCGCTAAGCCTAAGCTTCCTTGCGCTAAGCACTTAAGATCCTGACATGTTGGCTGAATAGTTCAGCTAAGCACAGATCACTGCGCTAAGCCCAGCATCATTACGACAATTGAACTTTATCACTTGGGCTTAGCAGCAGGTGATGCGCAAAGCGCCACTCCTCCTCTGGAACATTTTGTTTATAGAAGCGCTAAGCGTGCCATCCTGAGTTAAGCCCCAGACTCATTCGGGATTTAAACCATCATGGTTAGGCTTAGCGATAGGATGCGCTAAGCGCCAGATCCTTACAATTTTTGATTAAGTGGAGGAGCGCTTAGCATGCTTGATTGTTCTAAGACTGAACTACTCACGATCAGTGGAAGCTTGATTGTGTTCTAAGTCTCATATCTTAGGCTAAGCGTATGTTGCTAGTAATTTTGTGCTGCAAAAAGCGCTAAGCGCCAGCATGCTGTGCTAAGCCCCAGATCATTACGGGATTTTGAAACCTCAAGTTGGGCTTAGCGCCAGGCTAGGCTAAGTGCAGGTTCTTTAGAACTCAAACGTTTCATTTTCGCGCTAAGCGTAGCGATGTGCTAAGCGCCCCTTTCATATTTAAGTTTTTAAAACAAAGGTTGAGGCATTTTGGGTTTTACCCAGACCTCTCACCTTTGCATTTGCTTCTCCTGTGCTTAAGTGTTTTTTTGCCTGTGATTTTGCAAACCTCTTCCCCTGCATTCATATTGCTTTCCTCTGCATTTCACATCATCCAAGTAAGTGCTTTCTCAATGTTGTATGTATTTGCATTTTCAAACCATAGGATAGTTGATTTATTGAATTCTTGGTTTGTATTATTGTTAGGTTAGGGTTTGTAGTTTAGGGTAGTTAAGTTAGGATTCTAGGTAGACTAGATGCCCATTAGGGGCAATGTGGTTAAAAGGGGAAAAGACACCTAGGTTCTGTTAGGAACCATGATGAACACGCTAAGCGTGCGTGTTGCGCTTAGCCTATTCATCGCATCTGGAAAAGCTTGATGTTTCAGATGATCGCGCTAAGCCGACCATGTCGCGCTAAGCGCGTTCATCACTTTTGATGAACATGAACGATGAAGACCCTAAGCGCTTGCTGCGCTAAGCGTCACTAGTATTCTTGATACTCTAAGTAGTTAGGTTCTAAGCCTGGCCAGCTAGGCTAAGCGCCACTTAGATTCGGTTTTTAATCTTGTTAATAAGGCTAAGTGCACCATGTGTGCTAATCCCTTGCTTTGTTTTATAAAGGTCGAGCTAAGCGCGCCCTGCTGCGCTAAGCTCGACCATCTTGCGGTTTTGTAGCTTTTGTATTCAGGCTAAGCGCACTTATGCGCTAAGCCTGAGGTTTGTTTTTGTTAAGGCTGAGCTAAGCGCGCCTTGTTGCGCTAAGCCCAATCCCTTTACGGTTTTAAAAACTAGTGGATTGAGGCTAAGCCCAGCTGTGGCGCTAAGCCTAATCTGCAGAAAAACATTTTTTGAGTTCATGCGCTAAGCCCGAGCCTGTCGCGCTTAGCCCATGAACAGTTTTTCATAAGGTGCGCTAAGCCCAGCATGCTGCGCTAAGCGCCCAGTCAATATTTTAGTTTTATTTTTCTGTTTTTGTGAAAATAACCTGTGATAATCTTGTTGTTTGTTCTTATGTTTTGCAGATGGCATCTAAGAAAAGGAAGTCTACTACTTCTTCATCTTCCCAGGTCAGATTTGACAGGTCCAGATTCCATTCACAAGAGGCCTGGGATAGATATAATGACTTTGTGACCACCAGGAAGATCCTCCCAGAGAGGAATGTGGTGGTCTATCACACAAAATTTGATGAATTTAAAGAAGAACTGATGCGAAAGAAATGGGATGAGAAGCTTACCACTTTCACAGAGGGCAGCATTGATGTTGCCATAGTCAGAGAGTTCTATGCAAACCTATATGACCCTGAAGACAAATCACCTAAGCAGGTAAGGGTCAGAGGTCACTTGATAAAATTTGATGAGGACACACTGCCCAACATGACTCCTGTAAGCTTGGGTTCCCAACCTTGATTACAGCTTTATGTAAAGCTAGAGGAGTCACTTCAGACTCAAGATCCTTGGAGAGCCTGAGCCCTACTATTAACATTGCTTATATTAAGAAGAACTATTGGAATCTAGATGATCCAATAGTTACTTTTAGGGGACCAAGGCTAAGAGGTCTGAAGCTTCTACATCTTCTATTCCTCCTACTTCTACAGCACCATACATTCCTGCTCCTTCATCAGCTTCTCTACCAGATTCTTCAGCACCATCTACTTCAGCACCACAGATTCCACAGCTTCCGACATCAGTTTTAGATCCCTCTGCTACAGATTTTTCTTTTACTCCTCAGATGCTTCACTCCATGATGCAGAGTCTACACCGAGGGCAGGTAATTATTATGTAGAGCCTTCAGAGTATGGGCCTACCCTCTATTATGTCCATGGAGGAGTTCCACACTCAGGTGGCCTAGCCAGGAGTCTAGCCTTCTCCTGTTGGAGGGGATAGGGCCTCCGCAGCCTAGGAGCCTGACGCAGCAGAGGAGGAGCCTATTGTGGAGGAAGATGAGCTCATTCCTCCTGAGCCTACTGCAGACATTGCTCAGGAGGAGGCACATGCATCAGAGACCATTCCAGAGTCATCTCCTCCACTCATCTTTGAGGATGCATTGCCATCTACACTAGCCATGGAGCCAGAGCAGCCACAGGATGCACCAGCTACTCCAGTGCTGGATCTTAATGAAGAGCAGCCTTATGATGACCAGGACTTTTAGATTTTGTTTTGTCTTTAAATTTCTACAAATTTTGAACAATTTAGTTTATCAGTTATTTAGTTTCTTTTATTTTAGTCATTTAAATTTCAGTATTTAGATTTCAGTTGTTTGTTTGATTGCTTTTATAAAAGCTTGTTTGAATAGTGAATTGGTTGAATGTTGATATTCAATGGTTTGTTTTATATGAATGAGGTGTTTGTGATTGAATTGTATGAAAAATTGTATGGATTGGATGGATTGGAATGTATGGATGTTGTTTGATCAAGCATGTGGTTTGTAGAAGAGAAGGTGATGTGCCATTATTTTCTCCTATTTCTTAACCTTTTTTGCACCATTTTAAGTACTGATTAGTCTTAATTGTCAAATTAATTAGGCAGTTTTATTATTTGAGCCCATTCAGCTAATTTGATGTTTTTAATCTAATTTCAAGAATTAATGAAGCATTGGGCTTGAATCCAGAATTGGGCTTGGACTTGAAGAGGGCAGACTATTTTATTCTACAAAATTTTATCTTATCTAGACTTTATCTTATCTAGATATTATTTAGATTTGATCTCATCTAGATATTATTTCATCTAGATCTTATGTTATCTTATCTTATCTAGATTTGATTTTATTTTATTTATGGGCTTGAATTTAAAACAGATTTGTAAGCTTTGGGGCTGGAAAACTATATAACAGCACCAAGGTTCTAGTTTAGGCCCTTCTCCTCTCTCTCTCTCTTCTCTCTCTCCTATTTTCGTTTTTAGTTTTAGGCTTCTCTTCTTCTTTTAGACACTTTTTCGTTTTGCAATTCCAGTTGTTACTTTTCGTTTTAGCAATAAAATTCTGTTCTCGATTGATTAATGGAAGGCTAAGTCTCCAACGTTGTTTTCTCTTGAGGATCAAGCATAGTTCTCTTTGAGGTTCTATTATTACTGTTAAATTCTGTTTAGTTTTTCCTCTTCACTAATTACTCTGAATTTGTTGCTATTAATTCATGCATGCTTAGTGCTTGATTAATTGTCTCTGCGCTTAATTTACGTTCATGCTTAATGATCGTTTATGATTAATTGGTGTATGTGTTGCTTAATCACATAATGAATGCCTTATGTTAAATTTCGCTTAGTAATTTAATTTAGGGTTGGATTAAGTGGTTGAACTGATAAAGGATAAACTCTCGTAACCTAGGATAAGAGACTTGCATGTGAATCAAGGGGAAGCAACATGTTTTAATTTTGATATTTTCTAATTCAATTTTACTCGCTGTTTAATTTACAAAAGCAAACAACCCCCCCATTCGTTACTATTTTCCTACTATCTGTCATGAACATTTGGTGCATCATTGCTCATTGGGAAACGACCTAGGATCACTTCCTAGTTACTACATTTTAATGTTTATTTGATTCGGGTACAGCCTCGATCAGAAAGAGCATATGATTGGTAGTATGATTGAAAATGTTAGTCAGTTTGTCAGATTGATTGTGAAAGAATGAATTAACCACATCCCGGTGAGAGTGTGATCCTTAAATCTTGAGAGAAATGACTATCATTTAGTACTGAATTTTGCATGAATCTCTGAAGTATGGAATGAATGCATGAATTAAGGATGATGAAGGCCATGTTTTGATTGTGATAACTACTTAGCCAAAAAGCTTACCTTGTGCTTGATGATATCCCTTGCACCAAGTTTGAGCTGAACAAATTATTGATTGATTGAACCTTGAACCTATATAGTGCTATTTCCTACTACCTTGTCTTACGTTGTAGGAGAGCATCATCCACAAAAGTATGGTTCAAAGAAAATTTGTCCCAAATTTGGGGGAGCGATTGTCAAGGTAAATTTGTTCCAAATTTGGGGAAAACTATGGGTAAAGAATTGAAGTGGTCAAGGTGAATAGCATACACACAATGATCTATGTATAGTTACATATTGTTTCTGTATATATATGTGTTAAAAAAAACTGAATGTTTGGATCAACTTAATAAGTGTGTATGCTGTAAATTAATGAAATGAAAGCTAAGTGTTTAAATCAAGGCAAGTGTGGGGTAGGAATGAATAAAAGTAAGGTTTGTCTATGGATGAATGCTCTCCTAGAATCTAAGCTATTGAATCCTAGAAAAACCATAATTTATTGGCAGCCTAACCTCATTACAATCCTAGAAAGTCCTTTGGATTCATTTTGTGTGTTTATTGCTTTATGGTATGAGATGAAATGCATAGTTTGGGACTTGTGTTAGTTGTTTGATTGGAATGAGCCTAAACACTTGAGCTTGAGTGAAACAATGGCTGTGAGGTTTTGGTTAATGACTCTTTCCTTGATATCTACCATTCCTACTAGCTTATTTCAGTTATAACTCTAATGCATATGTTCCTATCTTTGAAAAGTTGCATGTTAGTGAAAAGCAATTGATTGTAGCATTCTATGAGATTCATTTCATATGATTGCATGTTTTTTATCAAGCAAACACCATTTGTGATTGACCACTATTTTCTGTCACTTGAGGACAAGTGCACTATTCTTTCTTTGATTGAGGACAAGCAAAACTTTAAATTTGGGGGAGTTTGTTAGTCATCTTATACGACTAACTTTTGTATAGAAAACTTTTTCCAAAACTTGTATAGTTTCCCGATTTTTAGTTATTTTCATAGGAATTTGTAAATAAATCTTGTTTTATTGTTAAATTTGTCTTTAGAGTATTCTCAATTGGAATTAATGATAAAATCTGTGCAAATTTCAGGTTAAAAGAGGCCAATTCTTGAAGTGTTGAAAATGGCAGTTGAGCTCAACCCACCTTGAAAGTTAAGCGCGAGCATCACACTAAGCGCAGCTTCAACGTGCTAAGCGCGATAGAGAATTTGACAGATCACTCATTTCAAGGTCGTGCGCTAAGCACGAGATCTTCTCGCTAAGCGCAGAGGGCATCTTCAGCCAGGCTCAATGCATGAGGGCGCTAAGCCCTAACCCACTAACTCGTGCTAAGCGCGAGGGTGGCACTAAGCGCAGCGTCGTAATTTCAAAGCCTATTTAAAGCCTGTTTTGTGCACAATTAGGTTAAGCTATCAGACCTAGCAGAGAATCATCAGAGCAGAGCTTGTGCATAGTGCAAAAATCGAGGAAGAAACTCTAAAGACAACAAGAGGAGAAGCTTTTGCATAGAAACTTAGTTTTCTCAATTGAGGAGAGGTTATTGAGCTGTAGAGTTGTTGTGAGAGGCTGAGAAGAGGAGGAGGGATCCCCATTCTTTGTAAGGAACAATTATTCTGCACTCTAACTCTCTATTTTATTAGGGTTTTTCTATAATGACTGGCTAAGCACCCTTGTTGGGGATTTCTAATGAACAGCTGATGTAATTATTTTCATATCTAATTGATTGTGTTTATGTGTTCAATGCTTCTTTCTATGCTTAATTTTTGCATGCTCTTGGTCTGATCACCCATTTGTGTGTTTAGTCAGATGACTTTATCATTGGGAAATGTATTGTTATCTGAGAACTTGTTAGAAGTAGGCCTTAAGCTTAATCTTACAAGAGGAATCTACAGGTTAAGTTTAGGTTTTCTATTATGTTGTTACGATAATGGTGTTCAAATTGAGCCTAGTCTTACAAGAGGGATATACGGACAAAGCTTAGTTTGAATTAGGCTAAACTTCTGAGGGCTAACTAATCTGAGCCTAGTCTTACAAGAGGGATCTGCAGACAAAGCTTGGGTGACATTTGTCTAAACCTACAAGGGTTGTTTAAAGTAAGCCTAGTCCAACAAGAGGGATCTGAGGATAAAGCTTGGGCTAATTCAGTCTAAGTAGGGATCATGGTTTAGTACCTTAGGCTACAACATAGAACACAAAAGCATGATTTATTAGAGAAATATCCCTATATACATCAGCTTGTTTGTTAGAAAGACCCAACGTCTTTACCTACTGTTGTTAATTTTAGTTACTTGCATTTATTGTTTTCAGCATAGAATTAGTTTACTTTTACCTTTAATAATCAATTATCAATGTTTGTTCTGTCAATGCCTCAATTCTGAATAAAATTCTGTCTAAGACTAGTTCCTTGAGTTCGATACTCGGATTCATCCATTTTAATTTTAAATACTTGACAATCCGATGCGCTTTCCAGCAAACTGGGACTCCCTTGAACATATTCCTTGGAAGGAAAAGAATTTGCACAACAATTTAATGCATGGGAATCCAGACGAACAGTTATCAATTTTTATGTATTATATGGTTATCAATTTTAATGTTTTATATTATTAAATGAAGTAAAAAAATAAAAATAAAATTGTGTGATAGTATATTTATCGTGTGATTAGGGTTCGTTTGTTTTTCATTGAAATTGTTTTATGTTTTGTTAAGATGGACGAAGATCAATGGATGCATGACAATATAATATCTGAAGAAGTTAATATGAATGAATAAAATGAAGACAAAGCTGGTGTGAAATCAAAACATGTTTATTGTTCTGATGCCTTCAATATTTCTCAGGTATTAATATTATTTTTTGTTGTTAATGTAAGTTAATGAATGTCTCTTGAAGACTAAAGATGTTTGGATTGCATTGTAGGTGTTTGCTGCCCGTGATGATGTTTTGAATTCGGCTCGAGTTGTTGCTTATGAAATCGATTTTGTGGCGGTGATCATGAGGTCAAACACAAATACCGGTATGAGAGGAAGGACATCATTTGTCTTAATTGGTTGTGAAAGGAGTGGTCAGTATAGGGTCAGGAAGAAAGATTTGGTAAGAACAAATACTAGCAGTAGAAAATGTGGGTGTGTCGCAACCTACCCTTCGGCGGGAGGGCGACGCGTGACTCGCGGGATGCGTGTTCCACGAAAGGAATACGCGCGGAGTTGCCACCAACGTTTATTTGAGGAAAACGTCGGAAAAGCCGGAAAAGACGTGATCTACGAACTTTTAAGTGAAAGGTTCGGGAGTTGTATTTACGCACGGGGAAGGTATTAGCACCCCACACGTCCGTCCCAAGGGACGGCAGCCTTTAATCGAATGTGCAAACATGACCTTGATTTTTATGTTCCCTTTTTATGTCTTTATATCCTTTATACCTCTTTTATATATTTTTTTTCTCTTTTTGTGGTCGACAAGGGTGTTTCCCTTTGCTCCTACGTATTTCTCAATTGCGATGAGGAAATCAGACCTACGTAGTTCTTTCTTATCAAGTGATTCTTTTTACTTAAAAGGTGATCATTTTAAGGCGTTGGACCTTGAAAATGATCCATTTTACTTAGTAAGAAATTGAAATGACAAACTTCAAAAACCTATTTTTATGGACGAGCTTGACTAGGCGAGTTGATTTTAGCCTTAGTTTCACTTTAGTTATTAGTCAATTCAATTAAGAAATGAGAAATCCCAAAGAGAAAACGTCCGATTGATTTTCCGCTTTATTTTACTAAAAGGTATTTTTTTATTATTATTATATTATTTTTTACCTCTTTTTTTATTTCCAACGTGGTTACGGCACGACCGAACGGTCGGAATTCATTTTAACCGAAGTTAACGGATAATACAATTCAAACGATCGGTGGAAATTTATTTTATTTTTAGTTTAAGCGAGAAATGACTTAAATAAAATGGCTTAAGCACGTCAAAAGGGGGTATAGAAAGTAAATGAAACGAGAATAAAAATACATGAAACACAATGTGGACCACCACGGGTACATAGAATGAATCGAAAAGCTTGGTTCGAGGTACTTACCCGTTGAAGATCGAAGAACGATGAAGAACGAATGAAGAACGTCGAAGAACGGTCGAAACCTTCGCGAAATTCCTCACGGAAACGTTACGGAAACGTTTCGAAAGCGCCTCGGCTTGGATTTTCTTCACGAAAACAATTTTTCCAAGCAAATTCGAAAGAGAGAGAAGTGCCTAAGGGGCTGAACCCTTTTTCACTTCACTTCTCCCCCTATTTATAGAAAATTGGGGGAGAAGCTTGCCACCCAGCTCGCCCAGGCGAGCAGGGTTGCTTCCTCCAGAAGCAACAGCCTTCTGGAGGAATCTTCTGGAGGGCCCAAGTGGGTCTGGTTGCTATTTGCACCCCCATTTTTACTAAGTACACCCCCTGCCTTTTTTGGTGATTCTTTTTTTGTAAAGTTACGGAAACTTACGAATTTCGTAACGATACTTGTTTTCTTTCCGTAATGTTACGGAACCTTGTGGATTACATAATCATCCCCTTTTTGACTTACGGAATGTTACGGAACCTCACTAATTGTGCAACGATGCTTCCATTTGATTTCCGGTGTGTCACGGAACCTTACGGATTGTGCATCAATATTTTCTTTTGTTTTCCGGCACATCCTGGAATTTCACAAATTGCCTAATGATGGGTGCCAAGCACCTCACAAGGACCAAACAAAAGTCGCATGTCATCAAGCAAAGGTCCCCGGACGAAATTAGGGTATGACAGTTGCCCCTCTTTACTTGTCTTTTATTGGAGATAAAAGGAAAGTAAAGATAAGACACTAATTTCGTTCCTCTCGGTTGACGAGAGTCGCGGGTGACCATAAAATTTCCGCATGCAAATGACCTGTTGTTCCCGGGGGAACAAAAGGTGCAGAAGACGATGTCAGTCTCTGCATGCTATCAAGCGTTCTGTCTTACAGATAGCAAAAGAATGTTTATACGGATAACCACTCGGGTATTTCCGCCCGTCAGCGTGACTCAAAAGTCAGTATGACAGATCTTGTAAGTGCGGAAGATGATGTAAATCTCCGTGTGTCAACGGGCTTGTCGGCCGCGATTGACGAAGGGTGCAGAATGACCATAATTTGTTTCTGCGTGCCATCGGACACGACTGTGTCTGAATGGCAAAAGGTGTGCGGAATGACCATAATTTGTCTCCGCATGTCATCGGGCCCGCCGCCTCTGGATGACAAAAGGGTGCAGAATGACCATAATTTGTCTCTGCGTTCCATCGGACACGACTGTGTCTGAATGGCAAAAGGTGTGCGGAATGACCATAATTTGTCTCCGCATGTCATCGGGCCCGCTGCCTCTGGATGACAAAAGGGTGCAGAATGACCATAATTTGTCTCTGCGTGCCATCGGACACGACTGTGTCTGAATGGAAAAAGGTGTGCGGAATGACCATAATTTGTCTCCGCATGTCATCAGGCCCGCCGCCTCTGGATGACAAAAGGGTGCAGAATGACCATAATTTGTCTCTGCGTGCCATCGGACACGACTGTGTCTGAATGGCAAAAGGTGTGCGGAATGACCATAATTTGTCTCCGCATGTCACATGACCTCAGGGTCAGTATGACAGAGATTGTGGGGCGGCCGACAAAAGCAAGGCTCTTGCTCCTATGTATCCTCCAATGAGGAACTCAGACCTACGTAGTTCTAGATAACTTGTGAGGCTTGAAAAAGTCTCCACCGGAAGATGTTGACATCTCCGGAAAGGGCGCAGATGACCACATTGGCCTCTGCTCATCAATCACACTTGGGGTCACTGAATGACGAGGTGCGGATAATCGTAAGGTGTCTCCGCGGGCTACCAGCTCTTGGGTCATGGTAACAAAAAGCGGTGTGGTCGACAAAAGCGAGGCTTTTGCTCCAAAGTATCCTCCAATGAGGAACTCAGACCTACATAGTTCTTGATAACTTGTGAGACTTGAAAAAGTCTCGGTGTTTTCTCCACTAAAATGCAAACATGCTTTAGCAAAGAGACAAATATTCCAACTGATTAGAACAACATATGCCTTTTTGAGTGAAAAACAATGCGTCTACCGGGGAAGGAGAGTATGCTGATGAAATTTTCTCATAACCATAAATGAGATTTTGGATGTTTAGCATTTCGTTTCTAAATGACCATTTAGAGGAAACACTAGGTTTGACAAAAATAGAAGAAATCCACTCAAAGTGTATCAATCTCGCACAGGTAAGTGTTTTATCCTAATTTCGAGCCATAGATATGTCATGACTTGATTTTACAAATCATTTCCTATCAAATCAAAGATTACATGCGTGATCATGGATCAATAGGACTTCCCTTGGGAATGGGTTCTTTTGGTGGTTTATTTTCGGCTTTTGTGTGTTTTTTTGGCTTTTTTTTTCCTTTTCTGTTTTTTTTAGTGCGGGGCGAAAAAGTCGCCGACGCAAAGGATTTTGGTTGGTAATTAAAGGGAGAAGACCACTTTATGTCGTGGTTTCCTTTCCTTCTTTTTGTTCATTTGGTGACAATTCTGTATTGTTCAGATATTGTCTGGTCCAAAGACCTTTCTGCACATTTCTTCTGTTTTCTTTCGATCCTTGATCAGGAGCTTTCTTTCCTTCCTTTTTACTTTCTCCCATTCTTTGATTGGGAATTTCCTTTCTTTCCTTTTTGCTTTCTCCCACTCTTTGATTGGGAATTTTCCTTTCTTTTCTTTTTGCTTTCTCTTTGATTGGAAATTTTCCTTCTTTTCTTTTTGCTTTCTCCCGAGGGTAAGGATTGACATTCTCACCCTGGGTCAAAGTTTATGGTGAGTCAGGATTTTGGCTCAAGAGTATGATGGCTAGACACGATACATGTCAGGGTTTGGTTTGGTTCAAGGATAAAAGGGATGCCCCACATTATTTCCATGACACAAATGCAAAGATGATGATTTGGAAATTTTATGCAAAACTGGTCATGCATGCACCTATGTGGACACTCAAGTGTCAAACTTTTATGGTCATGTGATGCTAGGGCTCAGGATTCATTTCCTCTATTTTTAGTCACCCAATGTTTCCAAAATATGCTCTTTTATCAATTTGTGCATTCATCCGAGTCCATTTTGGGCGTCCGGGAAAATTTCAAAGCATTCACCCTTCAGGTGCATACACATTCTTTCAAAAACTAGTTACGATCAGCGAATTTTTTTTTTCAAAAAAGAGTTGGAAGTCATCTCTTTTCGAAAGCATGTTGGTTTTTTCAGCTAGACAACTTATTTTTCTTTTCTTTCTCTCTTTTTTTTCTTTTTATGAGGTATTTTGCTACCTAAACATGTGTATATTTTTGTGAGGTATTTTTGCTATATACATGCATATCCAAGGTATCTTGCTACCTAAACATACATATATATATTTTGTGAGGTATGACTACCTTCCAAGCTTGTGCTCGTTTTATTTAAATTCCCAGGATCATGAGCAACTAGGTGCGTCCTACTATAAAAAGTGATCAAATAACAAGCATAGATTCAAAAGGTACTAGGTTGCCTCCTAGTAGCGCTTCTTTAACTTCTTGAGCTGGACGCCTTATGACTTGTCGGTCACTGACCTAGTACTTTGCTTACCTTTGGCTTTGGACTTGGTCGCCTATTGGCCGGCCATGTGGTGTAGTCAATACTCAAACCTTTTTGTGGATGAGCAGAGGTGAACTCTAGAGGTGATGGCGGTGCGTTTGTTGCCCGCTGCCGGCCATCCCCAGGCTGCTGTGGTGTTTCGCCCTGCGCCTGCCTGGAGACGTAGTACTTCTTGATGAAAGCTCGATTAGTAGGGGGCCTGATGCCCTTGCTAGAGGTGACAGGTACTCCGTAGAACTGACAGAGACCCGTAATTAGAGCTTGACAACTCCAAGACCCTGTTGGAATTCTTCGGGTCCACTGGGTGTCTTACAGGCGCGATCCCTGCAAACAATAGATGAAATCAGAAATCAGTTGAGCGATGTGCATACTTACCTATGATGACGTGACCTTGCCGGGGGGTACGGGCACCCTGTAGGATTGATAGAGGCCCGTAACCAGAGCTGGAAACCCCAGGGCCCTGTTGGACTTTTCCGGGTCCACTGGGTGTCTTGTGGGTGAAATCCCTGCAAATAGTAGATGGCATTAGAAATTAGTTGGAAATAATGCATACCTACCTATGTCGGGACGGCACAAACCAACTGATACTTCCGCAGGGGGAGATCGGCATTACGATCACTGGGCAGAATGTTGCTAAGTAACAACGTCATTTATATTTGTGTAAGAGTGGTCATGTTGGTGCGCATGATCCACACTCGTCTCTTTGCAGCGGCCCGGGTGAAATCTTGCCCCGGTATGCATAGTAGCTGCGTGATAGCCTCCCTCTCTGGTTGTGCTTGCACAGTTGGTCGCCCTCCAATATTAGGGGGTGGCCCAGGAACCGTTAAAAGGAAACTACTGGTCCCTTAACCGGGAGTGCAAGTCTCGGTTAAGCATTTAAGGATAGAGGACCTTAAATTCTCTTAAGGTGCGGATGTGGAGCACACTGAAAATGAGGACACGTAGCCCTCTCAAGGCGAGGATGTGTAGTCCTCTGGAGGTGAGGGTGTGCAACCCTCTGTTGGCGAGGACGTGTAGTCCTCTCAAGGTGAGGGCGTGCAGCCCTCTGTTGGCGAGGACGTGTAGTCCTCTAAAGGTGAGGGCGTGCAGCCCTCTGTTGGCGAGGACGTGTAGTCCTCTAAAGGTGAGGGCGTGTAGCCCTACGAAGGTGAGGACATGCAGTCCTTTGATGGCGAGGGCATTTAGCCCTCTGAAGGTGAGGACATGCAGTCCTCTGATGGTGAGGGCGTGTAGCCCTACGAAGGCGAGGGCGCGTAGCCCTCTGAAGGTGAGGACATGTAGTCCTCGGAAGGTGAGGGCGTGTAGCCCTACGAAGGCGAGGGCGCGTAGCCCTCTGAAGGTGAGGACATGTAGTCCTCTGAAGATGAGGACGTATAGTCCTCGGAGCCGAGGGCGTGTAGCCCTCTAAAGGTGAGGACATGTAGTCCTCTAAAGATGAGGACATGTAGTCCTCGGAAGGTGAGGGCGTGTAGCCCTCTGATGGCGAGGACGTGTAGTCCTCTGAAGGTGAGGGCGTGTAGCCCTACAAAGGTGAAGGTACATGACCCTTTGACGGCGAGGACGTGTAGTCCTCTGAAGTTGAAGGTACATGACCCTTTGAAGGCGAGGACGTGTAGTCCTCTGAAGGCGAGGACATGTATTCCTCTGGAGGTGAGGGTACTAGTGGTCCTCTAAAGGTGAGGGCGTGTAGCCCTACGAAGGTGAGGACGTGTGGTCCTCTGATGGCGAGGGCGTGTAGCCCTCTGAAGGTGAGGACGTGTGGTCCTCTAAAGGTGACGGCGTGTAGCCCTACGAAGGTGAGGACATGCAGTCCTCTGATGTCGAGGGCGTGTAGCCCTCTGAAAGTGAGGGCGTGCAGCCCTCTGTTGGCGAGGACGTGTAGTCCTCTTCAAGGTGAGGGCGTGCAGCCCTCAGTTGGCGAGGACGTGTAGTCCTCTCAAGGTGAGGGCGTGCAGCCCTCAGTTGGCGAGGACGTGTAGTCCTCTCAAGGTGAGGGCGTGCAGCCCTCTGTTGGCGAGGACGTGTAGTCCTCTCAAGGTGAGGGCGTGTAGCCCTACGAAGGTGAGGACGTGTAGTCCTCTAAAGGTGATAGGTACAAGTACCCAAGGGTCCACCCTTATGAGAAACCAAGAGATCGACTCATCGAGAGGGCCTGTCATCCCAAATCCACAAGATTTGGACATTAGATGTAGGAAATCTATGCAGTTAACATGATTTTTAGGGATGCAGATGCATGCAACCTTTGTTGTGAAATTTGGTAAATGCGGACTTCATATGAAACAATGCAATGTAATGGAAAGTTGTACAATGTTCATGACATTCTTTCCCTATTTTGTGATTTTGATTTTGATTTGATTTTTTTTTGGAAAACACAAATTGACTGTCCTTTTGAAAGAGGTGATAGTCCATGCAACCTTATCCTATCTTTTGCAAATCTCTCCGAGAACTCCCTCTGAGTGTTGTTCTGTTTGATTTAGTCATTTGACCATTTTGGAGTGACGGCAATGGAGTCGTTTGATGTTTAATCAATCCATTGAAATCCTAGGGTTTGTCCCCCTTTTTTTTGTTAAAAACATCGATGGGTGAGAACTTTTGATCGGCCCCTATGTTCACTTGAGGCTCATGCACGGTGCCCCTCATTGCCCCAGTGTAAGGCTTTGAGGTACCAATTGTTTTCTTTCGTCATGACCTTGTAGGAGGGAACCTATTGGGTGAGAACTTCTAATCTACCCCTAGGTTCACTTGAGGCTCATGCACGATGCCCCTCATTGCCCCAGTGTAAGGCTTTGAGGTACCAATCGTTGTCTTGTTTTCATAGCCTCGTAGTGAGGAAGAATGAAAGAAGGAGTTGATTCTTGCAAAAAGAATTTTTTCAAGGACGAGAAATAGTTGAAGGATTTTTCGATGGATTAAGTCAAATGACTCCTATGTAGAAGCAAGATGTTTTGATGTTTTGATGATGCCAAAGGATCAAGTGCTTCCAAGTTTTATTCAAGACAAGAATCCAAGAAAATCAAGATATATGATCAAGTTGATCTCTAGAATCTTAGGAAGAAGTTTCCAAATTGAAAAAGCAAAAGGTTTGGCCAAAGACTTCTATCTAAATCAATTTAAATTGAGATTTACTCTCTGGTAATCAATTACCAGCAGCTGAAAATTTTTATAACAGTCACTAGAAATTTGAATTCAAAATTTATAATGTGTAATCGATTACACATGGGTGGTAATTGATTACCAGCAGTTTATTCAAATTTTAAAGCCTGTAATCGATTTCACAAGTCTTGTAATCGATTACCAGAGGAGATTTTCAGAAAATAATTTCCAAGAGTCACATCTATTCAAATGGTTTATGAATGGCCATCAAAGGTGACTTGGAAACACGAATTTAAAGAGAGTTTTCATTGCCCAAAAAATTTTATCCTCTCAAAAAGATTCCTTGGTCAACCACTTGCATATTCAATAAGGAATTTTGATTGATCTTCATTGTACAATCTATCTCTTTTAAGAGAGATTTCTTCTTCTTATTTCTGAAAAGGGATTAAGAGATCGTGGGTCTCTTGTTGTAGAGGATTCCTGAACACAAGGGAAGGGTTGTCCCTGTGTGGTTCAGACTTTGTAAAAGGAGTTTTACAAAGAGAGTGGAAAATCTCAAGTGGGTTGCTTGAGGACTGGACATAGGCGCGGGAAGTGGCCGAACCAGTATAAATCAAGTTTGCATTCCTCTCTTCCTTTAAACTTCTTTTATTTATTGTTATTTATCTTTTGCTTTAAATAAGTTTATTTTGAATTGTCTTTTGAGTAATTCATGTTAAGGGTGAATTGTTAATCCAAAAAGAAAGAGTGATAGTTCAATTGGGGAATAGTCTTTGCATCTTAATTCAACCCCCCCTTTCTTAAGATAACTGAGGCCATTTGTCCAACATCCTATTCTTGACAACTCGCTTCTCTAAGAAGACAAACTTTCCGGCATGATAAAATGAGGCCACATGAACGTCTATATTTTTACTTGAAAACATAGTCAATCAAATGCCCTCTCTTCTTTTTTTGTTTTTTGTTTTTTTTTTACTTTACTCATCGTTTTACGACACCCCCACCAACGTGCAAGATGAGTAATCTCTGATTGAACGGTCTTGGAAGTCAACACTCAGGAGCGCAGGTTGCTTGAGCAAACAGACCAATGGCTTACACTCACATTCCAGTGGAAGTTGAATAAGCAAAGATGTGTTCGTGAAAGGATGAGAGAGACAAGGATGTCCATTTTATCCATATCATTTAGCATTGTAACTGTGGTTTATGGCATAAACTTGAAAATCCTGATGAGTCATAACAACAGCTTCCAGAATTGCCCCATGTATGGTGTTGCTTGTCAATGTTAGGATTCAACAAGCGATTCTCCTCAAATTTCAGCCAGCCCGTATCAATTAGACTTCACACTTTATGCTTCGGGGTCATACAATGCTCAATGGAATGCCCCGAGGCTCCTCCATGATAAGCACACGTTGCGTTCGAGTCGTATCCTCAGAAAAATGGAGGTTGAGGAACCTTGGTTGGGGTTATGGCTACCATTGAGTGGATATGGGATCAAGTTTAGCATATGACAATGGAATTTGGGGTGAACCCTACAGGCTTTTTGCTGCAAAATTCCTTTTTGTTGGTGTTTTTTGGTTTGTGCTAAAGGTGGTCTTCGTCATTGGAAGTGCGGTAGACAGGCTTTGTGGTTGATTTAGGGATGGCCTTTGTGGATAACTGGGCAGTGGGTAAGGAGGAGGTTTGTTATTGGCTGAGTAATGACATTGTTGGGTTGGTGGGAAACTTGGCTGTATAGGAATGGCAGTCACAGCACGGGCTTCTCCCTCTTTCTCACCCTCTTCATTTGCCCCAGTTTTCTCAGTCATCCTAGTAGGATGATCAAATTTTCCTCTTTTCAGACCCACATCGATCCTTTCACTAGCGAAGACCAAATCCGCAAAGCTTTGAGGGTGCGTAGCCCACCATCTTTTCATAGTAGAGTATCGATAATGTGTCTACCATCACGATTATCGTCTCCCTTTCCATCATTGGGGGTACCACCTGGGCCGCCAGATCCCTCCACCCTTTGGGCGTGTTCTTTGAAAGATCTGTCCCCCTTTTTGCACATGTTCTGTAGTTGCATCCTATCCGGAACCATATCAAAATTATACTGATACTGCCTAACGAAGGCAACCATTAGGTCCTTCCAAGTATGGACTCGGGAAGGTTCTAAGTTAGTGTACCAGGTAACAGCTATCCCAGTAAGACTTTCTTGGAAGAAATGTATTAGCAGTTCCTCATCTTTGCGTATGCCCTTATCTTCTGACAATACATCTTTGGATGGTTCTTGGGGCAAGTAGTCCCCTTGTACTTGTCAAAGTCCAGCACCTTGAACTTGGGAGGGGTGATGATATTGGGTACTAGGAACAACTCTTCTAGGTTAGCAAAGGCATAATCTTTACCTCCTTCAATGGCCCTGAGCCTTTCCTCTTTCCCATTTCTGCCATAGCATGAGGGTTTTTAACCGCTGTGGAATGTGAGGGTTGTGGTTGTGGGTGACACTGAGGGCCCTCCAAAGTGTTTTGCAAGGGTATACCACCAACTGCTTGCCCTTCAGTGGCATATCCGAGGCAAGGCTCGAAGTCGGCTAGATTGTGGTGGGGCATTCCATGTGTCTCCCCCATGGGTCGAGAGACATGTGCATGATCAGATTGAGGTTGTTGGCTCTTAATGAGTATGGGTGTGGAGTTATTGACATCCTCATTGGGAATGTACGCCACATTGGGTGGTGTATAGTTTGGGAGGCAAGCCATATGGCAGGAAGTCGTGCTTGTTTTGAATTTGCACATCATGGGGTCATCCGTACTTCCCAAATCATTGCCTACCATATTTGAGGTTGGATGATTCATTTGCTTGAGGCTAGATGGGAGCATCGGGTTCACCTTAGCGACAGCGCTAGTAGCGGCAACTATAACCGCATTGGCTTCCATTATCTTCTTCATGCTCATCATGGCCTCCATCATTGTGGCCATTTGCTCTTTCATGGCCTCCATTTCGGCCTTCATCTTCTCTTGCACCTCCTCTGCTTCACCCATTACTCTAGCTCTAGCACGAGTTCGGTAAGGGCGCCGTAAAGCGTGTCATTTTCTTTTTGATAACAATGATTAAGTTCATTTTATTTTATTTTATCTTATTTTTCAAGGAAAGAATGCAATGAGCAATGCAACCAATGAAAAGCATGGATGTATACGAATGATGTACAGTTGAAGTATTGCGAATTTTTACGCAGGATATGGGGTTGAATCAATTTAGATTTTCAACATGGTCCATGATATCTTTGTCAAGGTGAAACTGGAAGTAACAAGGACATCAACAATCCTAAATATGTTTGGCAGTAGACGAAGCAGTGATGTGACTCGATTCATCTTTTGCCCCAATTTTGCAAGACGGTTACTTCCATATTTCAACTTGACTTGATGAACCTTTTTGTAAAAGCATGAGCTTGGTTCAACCCTATAATCCAAGGAAAGGCAATTCTGATCGCCAATACTTCAACAACATCTCATAGGGACGAATGACTCGGGCATACTTTAAGCTTATGCACGGAAAATGTAATTATGAAATTGAGATGCCCGAAGAAACACCATTTCCTAGTTAACCATGCATTAGGTACCATGTTCAATTATTTTGTTTTGTTGTTGTGTTTTTTTTTTTTTAGAAATGGGTTTATGATCCCAACATGGTTGGCTCATGGTGCCTAACACATGCAACTAAGAATGTAGTATGAAGTTTCACGCTTCCCCTTTTTTGTTTTTGTTTTGTAGAGGAAAACGCAAGGATGAGCAACATGAAAACAAATGGTATGCAATTTTGCAGATCAAAAAGTTTGTTGAACGCATATGCATGATGATGCCATGACTCATGCAAAATATGAGGCTGGAATATGATAACGGACAAATGCAGGAATGATATGTTTATTATGATGTTATGAAGAGATGCTTATGCGATGCATGATATGAATGCATTTTACGGACACGAGAGCCCGGAAAATTATCTCTTCTTACTTGCGCATTTGGGGGCGCAGTGCCCCATGTGTACAATTAAGAAGGTGATATGGACCTTCCGGCTTCCCGTGACAAAGGACGAGACCAACATACAATGCATGCTAGAGATAAAATGCGGGAGTGACTAGATTCGCACTGATTTTTGGAGTAAAAACGTGGGATAAACTCATTTTATTCAAAAAGTTATAACTAGTCAAGATCTGAGCGACAATACAAACTTCCTAGCGGTTTCTAATCATATGGTCCATTAAGTCTATCATATGCTGACAATAGCTGAGAAGTCCGTGGATCTCCTCGGGGGCGGAGTAGGTGTCCGCCATTGCTTTGGCCTTGGCTAGCAATCGGGGAAGTTCTTGACTCCTGTTCAAAGTAAGAGCAAATCGATCCATCCACATTGTTGCCTCTTGGTGCAATGAATCAATTACCCTTTCCCTTGCTTCCCTTTCTGTTGATATCTTGGCGTACTCATCCTCTAGCCTTTGCTCGTGAGTCGCCGCTAGATTTAGCTTCTCTTTGCACTCATCGATGATGGCCCACATATTCCCTTCAGTCTCGCTTAACTGTTGGGACAAATTTCTTTTCGACCTAAAGCAAGCCTTTAGCTCGTCCTTCAAGATCATGCCTTTGACCCGTGATGATTCCTTTCACCTCTTCGGAGCTTGAGCTCACTATTGCTGCCCTATAAAGCCCCTCAAAACTTTGCTTTGGTCGTGTTCTTCCTTTCGGGCCTTCTTGGTTTCTCGTTCCAAGGCTTCAGCGGTGGCCATATTGACGTCCCTTAGTTCATCATACTCTTTTCAGACTTTGATGGCTATGGACTTGAACTTCTCTTCGACTACCCGGGCTCTTTCAAACTCTGCCTTTAGGGCTTGTACCTCATCACTTTCTTCCGAAGTTTTAACCTCATCGTCTCTCACAGTCTTTAGATTTGGGAGCCAATCCAATCCTTGTGTTCGGACTCTCAGCCACTTATGATAGCCGCCGATGATCCCATTACTGCTTCCCCTAAGCTCTCTGTCCTTTCTTCATGCCGCATCCCATGCCTTGCGAACTCCTTGGAGTACCCTCGCGTTGTGGTCACTGAAACCCCGTGCGATGAAAGGCGTGATGCTTTCATCTGATGGCACTCCTCTCATGGGGTAGCCAAGCTGTCTTATGGCGAGGACGGGATTATAATTAATACAACCCCTTGTTCCCATCAAAGGAACATTTGGACATCTTTCGCATGAAGATAGAATCCTGATTCTTCCTTCCTTCTAGCGAGGGAACCAATTAACAGACACCCCTCCATGCTAGCCAAGAGTTGGTCCCAATTCGCCTTTCCTTTTTCGATGCACGAGCAGTGACCTTGTAGCGGATAGACGGGCCTACCTTCTTGGAGAAAAAGGTGTGAAACCAGCCACACATAGAGAGCCAGTGCACAACAAACAATTCTTGCGCCGCTCTTTTCACATCCTCGGTGGAACGTGTCATACATGGCCAAAATGGCGACGACCGGGCTTTCCTTGCCATGATGAAAGGCGAGGGAAGCGTCAATCACTGCTAGGTCCACTAACCCTTCTGTCGCAACCTACCCTTCGGCGGGAGGGCGACGCGAGACTCGCGGGATGCGTGTTCCACGAAAGGAATACGCGCGGAGTCGCCACCAACGTTTATTTGAGGAAAACGTCGGAAAAACCGGAAAAGACGCGATCTACGAACTTTTTAGTGAAAAGGTTCGGGAGTTGTATTTACGCACGGGGAAGGTATTAGCACCCCACACGTCCGTCCCAAGGGACGGCAGCCTTTAATCGAATGTGCAAACATGACTTTGATTTTTTATGTTCCTTTTTACATTTCTATGTCCTTTATACCCTTTTTATATTTTTCTCTTTTTGTGGTCGACAAGGGTGTTTCCCTTTGCTCCTACGTATTCCTCAATTTGCGATGAGGAAATCAGACCTACGTAGTTCTTTCGGAACAAAGTGTTTGGTTTAAGTTTGTTTTTTGTCTTTTTTTGCAAAATATGTTTTTTATTTGAACAAAAGGGTCATTTAAGGTGTTGGACCATTAAACGGTCTTTTGATTTTGAAAGGAGAGAAACGTTAAGGCATTGGACCATTAACAATCTCTTGTTTTTGAAAGGAGAGAAACGTTAAGGCATTTGGACCATTAACGATCTCTTGGGGTGGTCGACAAAAGCGGGGCTTTTGCTCCTACGTATCCTCAATTGCGATGAGGAAATCAGACCTACGTAGTTCTTGCAAAAGCGGTAAAGTCACATGTTGATTTTATGCTTTTGAACGGTCCATGTTAACCGATAAAAGCAAAGAGGACCGTTTAAGGCGTTGGACCTTAAAACGGTTTTTAGTGATTTTCGGACAAAACTTGATTTGTGAGTCTATTTTAGTCTTAGTTTCACTTTGGTTATTAATCAATTCATTCAAGGAAACTTCCAAAGAAAAACGTCCGATTGATTTTTTTAATTTATTTTATTCAAAGATATTTTGATTATTTTATTATTATTTTTCAAGATATTTTGATTATTTTATTATTATTTTACTTTTTTTGGTTTAACCGAGGTTATAGCGTGAACGATCGGTTAGATTTCGTTTTAACAGTGATTAAACGAGATTACAACACAAATGATCGGTTGAAATTCATTTTATCATTTATTAGATGAGAAAACGGCTTAAATAAATGGTTAAAGCACGTTAAAAACGGAAGAAAAGAAAACTGAAAGTAAACGAAATTAAAGTGAAAGTAGACAAAACAAGAAATGAATTGAAAGTCTCGAATTCGAAAACTTACCCGTTGAAGAACGAAGAACGAACGAAGAACGGATGAAGAACGGTGAAGAACGATGAAGAATTTCCACAGAATCGCTTACGGAAGCGTTTCGGAAGCGCCTCGGCTTAGATTTTCTTCACGGAAATGATTTTTCCAAGCAAATTCGAAAGAGAGAGAAGTGCCAAAGGGGCTGAACATTTTGAAACAGCTCCCCCTCCCCTATTTATAGAAAAAAAAGGAGGTGCTTGCCGCCCAAAGACTTAATGAAGAAGATTTCTAAGCGCACCCGAATTACTAAGTTCACCCCCCTTTTCGTATTTTACGGAAAAGTTACGGAAGCCTTACGGAACTGTTTTCGAATTTGATTTTCATCTTTTTTCTTTTCCCTTTTACCAATGTTAAGTGGAATATGCTTACCCAAGGTTTTCGGAAATTTTACGGAAGTATTACGGAAGCCGCGGAAGCCCCGAAAACCATTTTTCAAAAACGTGGAGGAGCTTGCCGCCCAGTTGCTTCCTCCTTAAGCAACCCAACTTCCAAAATGTTCTAGAAGGGCCTAGATTTGAATTGCTATTTACACCCCTATCTTGATAAGTTCACCCCCTTACCTTTTTTGGTGATTCTTTTTTCGTAAAGTTACGGAAACTTACGAATCTCGTAACGATACTTGTTTTCTTTCCGTAATGTTACGGAACCTTGCGGATTACATAATCATCCCCCTTTTGACTTACGGAATGTTACGGAATCTCACTTAATTATGCAACGATGCTTCCATTTGATTTCCGGTGTGTCACGGAAACTTACGGATTGTGCATCAATATTTTTTGGTTTTTTGGCATGTCCTGGAATTTCATAAATTGCCTAATGATGGGTGCCAAGCACCTCACAAGGACCAAAGAATGGTCGCATGTCATCAAGCAAAGGTCCCCGGACGAAATTAGGGTATGACAGTTGCCCCTCTTTACTTATCTTTTATTGGAGATAAAAGAAAAGTAAAGATAAGACACTAATTTCGTCCCTCTCGATTTGACGGGAGTCGCGGGTGACCATAAAATCTCCACATGCAAATGACTTGTTGTTCCCAAAATTTCACAAATTGCCTAATGATGGGTGCCAAGCACCTCACAAGGACCAAAGAATGGTCGCATGTCATCAAGCAAAGGTCCCCGAAAATCAGTGTATGACACTAATTTCGCTCCTCTCTGTTGACGAGAGTCGCGGGCGACCATGAAATTTCCGCATGTAAATGACTTTGTTGTTCCCGGAGGAACAAAAGGTGCAGAAGACTGTGTCAGCCCCTGCATGCTATCAAGCGTTCTGTCTTACAGATAGCAAAAGAATGGGTGCGAATAACCATAAGGTATCTCCGCGTATCATGTGTGCAGAATGACCAAACTTGGTCTCTGCGTGCCATCGGACACAACTGTGTCTAAATAGCAAAGGGGTGCGGATAACCGTAAGGTATCTCCGCGTATCATGTGTGCAGAATGACCGAACTTGGTCTCTGCGTGCCATCGGACACAACTGTGTCTAAATAGCAAAGGGGTGCGGATAACCGTAAGGTATCTCCGCGTATCATGTGTGCAGAATGACCAAACTTGGTCTCTGCGTGCCATCGGACACAACTGTGTCTAAATAGCAAAGGGGTGCGGATAACCGTAAGGTATCTCCGCGTATCATGTGTGCAGAATGACCAAACTTGGTCTCTGCGTGCCATCGGACACAACTGTGTCTAAATAGCAAAGGGGTGCGGATAACCGTAAGGTATCTCCGCGTATCATGTGTGCAGAATGACCAAACTTGGTCTCTGCGTGCCATCGGACACAACTGTGTCTAAATAGCAAAGGGGTGCGGATAACCGTAAGGTATCTCCGCGTATCATGTGTGCAGAATGACCAAACTTGGTCTCTGCGTGCCATCGGACACAACTGTGTCTAAATAGCAAAGGGGTGCGGATAACCGTAAGGTATCTCCGCGTATCATGTGTGCAGAATGACCAAACTTGGTCTCTGCGTGCCATCGGACACAACTGTGTCTGCCTAGCAAAGGGGTGCGGATAACCGTAAGGTATCTCCGCGTATCATGTGTGCAGAATGACCAAACTTGGTCTCTGCTTGCCATCGGACACAACTGTGTCTGCCTAGCAAAGGGGTGCGGATAACCGTAAGGTATCTCCGCGTATCATGTGTGCAGAATGACCAAACTTGGTCTCTGCTTGCCATCGGACACAACTGTGTCTGCCTAGCAAAGGGGTGCGGATAACCGTAAGGTATCTCCGCGTATCATGTGTGCAGAATGACCAAACTTGGTCTCTGCTTGCCATCGGACACAACTGTGTCTGCCTAGCAAAGGGGTGCGGATAACCGTAAGGTATCTCCGCGTATCATGTGTGCAGAATGACCAAACTTGGTCTCTGCTTGCCATCGGACACAACTGTGTCTGCCTAGCAAAGGGGTGCGGATAACCGTAAGGTATCTCCGCGTATCATGTGTGCAGAATGACCAAACTTGGTCTCTGCTTGCCATCGGACACAACTGTGTCTGCCTAGCAAAGGGGTGCGGATAACCGTAAGGTATCTCCGCGTATCATGTGTGCAGAATGACCAAACTTGGTCTCTGCTTGCCATCGGACACAACTGTGTCTGCCTAGCAAAGGGGTGCGGATAACCGTAAGGTATCTCCGCGTATCATGTGTGCAGAATGACCAAACTTGGTCTCTGCTTGCCATCGGACACAACTGTGTCTGCCTAGCAAAGGGGTGCGGATAACCGTAAGGTATCTCCGCGTATCATGTGTGCAGAATGACCAAACTTGGTCTCTGCTTGCCATCGGACACAACTGTGTCTGCCTAGCAAAGGGGTGCGGATAACCGTAAGGTATCTCCGCGTATCATGTGTGCAGAATGACCAAACTTGGTCTCTGCTTGCCATCGGACACAACTGTGTCTGCCTAGCAAAGGGGTGCGGATAACCGTAAGGTATCTCCGCGTATCATGTGTGCAGAATGACCAAACTTGGTCTCTGCTTGCCATCGGACACAACTGTGTCTGCCTAGCAAAGGGGTGCGGATAACCGTAAGGTATCTCCGCGTATCATGTGTGCAGAATGACCAAACTTGGTCTCTGCTTGTCATCGGGCCCGCCGCCTCTGGATGACAAAAGGGTGCGGATAACCGTAAGGTATCTCCGCGTATCATCGGGCCCGCCGCCTCTGGATGATACAAGGGTGCGGATAACCGTAAGGTATCTCCGCGTATCATGGGTGCACGTCACATGACCTCAGGGTCAGTATGACAAAGATTATGGGGCGGCCGACAAAAGCAAGGCTCTTGCTCCTACGTATCCTCCAATGAGGAACTCAGACCTACGTAGTTCTGGATAACTTGTGAGACTTGAAAAGTCTCCATCGGAAAATGCTGACATCTCCGGAAAAGGCGCAGATGACCACATTGGCCTCTGCTCATCAATCACACTTGGGGTCACTAAATGACGAGGTGCGGATAACCGTAAGGTGTCTCCGCGGGCTACCAGCTCTTGAGTCATGGCGACAAAAGGCGGTGTGGTCGACAAAAGCGAGGCTCTTGCTCCTACGTATCCTCCAATGAGGAACTCAGACCTACGTAGTTCTGGATAACTTGTGAGACTTGAAAAGTCTCCATCGGAAAATGCTGACATCTCCGGAAAAGGCGCAGATGACCACATTGGCCTCTGCTCATCAATCACACTTGGGGTCACTAAATGACGAGGTGCGGATAACCGTAAGGTGTCTCCGCGGGCTACCAGCTCTTGAGTCATGGCGACAAAAGGCGGTGTGGTCGACAAAAGCGAGGCTCTTGCTCCTACGTATCCTCCAATGAGGAACTCAGACCTACGTAGTTCTGGAAACTTGTGAGACTTGAAAAAGTCTCGGTGTTTTCTTCGCTAAAATGCAAACATGCTTTAGTAAAGAGATAAATATTCCAACTGATTAGAGCAGCATACGCTTTTTTTGAGTGGAAAACAATGCGTTTACCGGGGAAGGAGAGTCTGCTGATGAAATCTCCCATAACCATAAATGAGATTTTGGATGTTAGCATTTCGTTTCTAAATGACCATTTAGAGGAAACACTGGGTTCGACAAAAATAGAAGAAATCTACTCAAAGTGTATCAATCTCGCACAGGTAAGTGTTTCATCCTAATTCCGAACCATAGATATGTCATGACTTGACTTTGCAAATTATTTCCTATCAAATCAAAAATTACATGCGTGATCATGGATCAAATAGGACTTCCCTTGGGAATGGGTTCTTTTGGTGGTTTCTTCTTCGGCTTTTGTGTGTTTTTGGCTTTTGATTTTTCTGGCTTTTTCTTTTTTCTGTTTTTTTGTTTAGTGCGGGGCGAGGAAAAAAAGGGTCGCTAGCGCACGGGATTTTGGTTGGTAATTAAAGGGAGAAGACCATTTTAGGTCGTGGTTTCCTTTCCTTCCTTTTTTGTTTCATTTGGTGACAATTCTGTATTGTTCAGATATTGTCCGGTCCAAAGACCTCTCTGCATATTTCTTCTAGTTTCTTTGATCAAGAACTTTCTTTCCTTCCTTTTTTACTTTCTCCCATTCTTTGGTTGGGAATTTTCTTTCTTTTCTTTTTGCTTTCTCCCACTCTTTGATTGGGAATTTCCTTTCTTTTCTTTTTTCTCTTTCTCCCACTCTTTGATTGGGGAATTTTCCTTCTTTTCTTTTTGCTTTCTCTTTGATTGGAAATTTTCCTTCTTTTCCTTTTAGCTTTCTCTTTGATTGGAAATTTTCCTTCTTTTCCTTTTTGCTTCCGAGGGTAAGGATTACGGTGAGTCAGGATTTTGGCTCAAGGTTTGTAGAATGGCTAGACACGATACATGTCGGGGTTCGGTTTGGCTCAAGGATGCCCCACATTATTTCCATGACACAAATGCAAAAATGATGATTTGGAAACTTTATGCAAAACTGGTCATGCATGCATCTACGCGGACACTCAAATGTCAACTTTTTATGGTCATGTGATGCTAGGGCTCAGGATTCATTTCCTCTATTTTTAATCAACCCAATGTTTCCAAAATATGTTCTTTTATCCATTTGTGCATTCATCCAAGTCCATTTCGGGCGTCCGGGAAAATTTCACAGCATTCACCCTTCAGGTGTACACACATTTTTTTTTCCAAAAACTAGTTATGATCAATGAATTTTTTTTCAAAGAAAAGTTGGAAATCATCTCTTTTCAAAAGCATGTCGGTTTTTCAGCTAGACAACTTATTTTTCTTTTTTCTCCTTCTTTTTTTTATCATTATCATTTGTTTATTTCTTTTTCTTGTTTGTTTTTTTTTCTTCTCTTTTTTTTTCATGAGGTATTTTGCTATATACATGCATATCCAAGGTATCTTGCTACCTAAACATACATATATATGTTTTGTAAGGTATTTTTGCTATATACATGCATATCCAAGGTATCTTTCTACCTAAATATACATATATATTTTGTGAAGTATTTTTTGTTTACATACATGCATATCTAAGGTATCTTTCTACCTAAACATACATATATATATATATATATTTTGTGAAGTGTTTTTTGTTTACATACATGCATATCTAAGGTATTTTTCTACCTAAACATACATATATATATTTTGTGAAGTGTTTTTTTGTTTACATACATGCATATCTAAGGTATTTTCACTACCTAAACATACATATATATGTTTTGTAAGGTATGACTACCTTCCGAGCTTGCGCTTGTTTTATTTAAATTCCCAGGATCATGAGCAACTAGGTGCGTCCTACTATAAAAAGTGATCAAATAGCAGGCAGAAATTTAAAAGGTACTAGGTTGCCTCCTAGTAGCGCTTCTTTAACGTCTTGAGCTGGACGCCTTATGACTTGTAGATCACGGACCTAGTACTTTGCTTACCTTTGGCTTTGGACTTGGTCGCTTGCTGGTCGGCCATGTGTCGTAGGCAACGCTCTAACCTTTTTGCGGATGAGCTGAGGTGAACTCCAGAGGTGGTGGCGGTGTGTCTATTGCCCGCTACCGGCCATCCCAATGCTGCTGTGGTGTTTCGCCCTGCGCCTGCCTGGGGGCGCAGTACTTCTTGATGAAAGCTCGATTAATAGGGGGCATGATGCCCTTGCTGGAGGTGACAGGTACTCCGTAGAACTGACAGAGACCCGTAATTAGAGCTTGACAACTCCAAGACCCTGTTGGACTTCTTCGGGTCCACTGGGTGTCTTGCAGGCGCGATCCCTGCAAACAATAGATGAAATCAGAAATCAGTTGAGCGATGTGCATACTTACCTATGATGACGTGACCTTGCCGGGGGGGGTACGGGCACCCTATAGGACTGATAGAGGCCCGTAACCAGAGCTGGAAACCCCAGGGCCCTGTTTGACTTTTTCAGGTCCACTGGGTGTCTTTGTGGGTGCGATCCCTGCAAACAATAGATGGCATCAGAAATCAGTTGAACCATATGCATACTTACCCATGTCGGGACGACACAGACCAACTGATACTTTTGCAGGGGGGATTGGCATTGCGGTCGCTGGGCAGAATGTTGCTAAGTAGCAATGTCATCTATATCTGTGTAAGAGTGGTCATGTTGGTGCGCATGATCCGCACTCGTCTCTTTGCAGCGGCACGGGTGAAATCTTGCCCCGGTATGCATAGTAGCTGTGTGATAGCCTCCCTCTCTGGTTGTGCTCGCACAGTTGGCCCTCCTCCAATATCAAGGGGTGGCCCAGGAACCGTGAAAAGGAAACTACTGGTCCCTTAACCGGGAGTGCAAGTCTTGGTTAAGCATTTAAGGATAGAGGACCTTAAATTCTCTTAAGGTGCGGATGTGGAGCACACTGAAAATGAGGACACGTAGCCCTCTAAAGGTGAGGGCGTGCAGCCCTCTCAAGGCGAAGATGTGTAGTCCTTTGGAGGTGAGGGCGTGCAGCCCTCTGTTGGCGAGGATGTGTAGTCCTCTCAAGGTGAGGACATGCAGTCCTCTGATGGCGAGGGCATGTAGCCCTCTTAAGGTGAGGGTACTAGTACCCAAGGTGAGGACGCGTAGCCCACTCAAGGCGAGGACATGTAGTCCTCTGGAGGTGAGGGCGTGCAGCCCTCCGATGGTGAGGACGTGTAGTCCTCTCAAGGCGAGGACGTGTAGTCCTCTCAACGGTGAGGGTAACTAGTACCCAAGGGTCCACCCTTATGAGAAAGCAAGAGATCGACTCATCGAGAGAGCCGGTCATCCCAAATTCAAAAGATTTGGACATTTAGATGTAGGGAATCTATGTAGTCAACATGATTTTTAGGGATGCAGATGCATGCAACCTTTGTTGTGAAATTTGGTAAATGCGGACTTCATATGAAATAATGCAATGAAATGGAAAGTTTGTACAATGTTCGTGTCATTTTTTTCCTTGTTTTGTGATTTTGATTTTGATTTAATTTTTTTGGAAAACACAGATTGACTGTCCTTTTGAAAGAGGTGATAATTCATGCAACCTTATCCTATCTTTTGCAAATCTCTCCGGGAACCCCCTCAAAGTGTATGTTCTGTTTGATTTAGTCACTTGACCATTTTGGAGTGATGGCAATAGAGCTGTTTGTCGTTTAATCAATCTATTGAAATCCTAGGGTTTGTCCCCCCTTTTTTTTGTTGAAAACATCGATGGGTGAGAACTTTTGATCGGCCCCTATGTTCACTTGAGGCTCATGCACGGTGCCCCTCATTGCCCCAGTGTAAGGCTTTGAGGTACCAATCGTTGTCTTTCGTCATGACCTTGTAGGAGGGAACCTATTGGGTGAGAACTTCTAATCTGCCCCTAGGTTCACTTGAGGCTCATGCACGATGCCCCTCATTGCCCCAGTGTAAGGCTTTGAGGTACCAATCGTTGTCTTGTTTTCATAGCCTCGAAGTGAGGAAGAACGAAAGAAGCAGTTGATTCTTGCAAAAAGAATTTTCCAAGGACGTGAAATAGTTGAAGGATTTTTTGATGGATTAAGTCAAATGACTCCTATGTAGAAGCAAGATGTTTTGATGTTTTGATGATGCCAAAGGATCAAGTGCTTCCAAGTTTTATTCAAGGCAAGAATCCAAGAATCCAAGAAAATCAAGATATATGATCAAGTTGATCTCTAGAATCTTAGGGAGAAGTTTCCAAATTGAAGAAGCAAAAGGTTTGACCAAGGAATTCTATCCTTTCAAATTGAGATTTGCTCTCTGGTAATCGATTACCAGCAGTTTGAAAATGTTTTAATTCAAATTTTTAAAACCTGTAATCGATTACATAAGTCTTGTAATTGATTACCAGAGGGGATTTCCAGAAAATAATTTCCAAGAGACATATCTATTCAAATGTTTTATGAATGGCCATTCAAATGTTTTAAAGAGAGTTTTCATTGCCCAAACAGTTTTATCCTCTCGAAAGATCAAGAGTTTTTCTGAACTGAATGTCTTATCCTCTCAAACAGATTCCTTGGTCAACCACTTGCTTATTCAATAAGGAATTTTTGATTGATCTTCATTTTACAATCTACCTCTTTTACGAGAGACCTCTTCTTCTCTTCTTCTTATTTCTGAAAAGGGATTAAGAGACCGTGGGTCTCTTGTTGTAGAGGATTCCTGAACACAAGGGAAGGGTTATCCCTGTGTGCATTGTTAATCCGAAAAGAGAGAGTGATAGTTCAATTGGGGAATAGTCTTTGCATCTTAATTCAAACCCCCTTTTTCTTAAGGTAACTGAGGCCATTTGTCCAACATCCTATTCTTGATAACTCACTTCTCTCTAAAAAGACAAAATGAGGTCACATGAACGTCTATATTTTTACTTGAAAACACAGTCAATCAAATGCCTTTTTATTTTTTATTTTGAAACTTATTTTTTATTTTGAAACTTATTTGTTTTGAACTTTGCTCGTTGTTTTACGGTACCCCCACCAACGTGCAAGATGAGTAATCTCTGATTGAACGGTCTTGGAAGTCAACACTCAGGAGCGCAGGTTGCTTGAGCAAATAGACCAATGGCTTACACTCACATTCCGGTGGAAGTTGAATAAGCAAAGATGTGTTCGTGAGAGGATGTCCATTTTATCCATATCATTTAACATTGTAACTGTGGTTTATGGCATAAACTTGAAAATCCTGATGAGTCATAACAACAGCTTCCAGAATTGCCCCATGTATGGTGTTGCTTGTCAATGTTAGGATTCAACAAGCGATTCTCCTCAAATTTCAGCCAGCCCGTATCAATTAGACCTTGCACCTTACGCTTCAGAGCCCTACAATGCTCAATGGAACGCCCCGGGGCTTCTCCGTGACAAGCACACGTTGCGTTCGAGTCGTATTCTCGGAGAAATGGAGGTTGAGGAACCTTGGTTGGGGTTATGGCTACCATTGAATTATTGAGTGGATATGGGATCAAGTTTAGCATATGACAACGGAATTTGGGATGAACCCTACAGGCTTTTTTGCTGCAAAATTCCTTTTTGTTGGTGTTTTTTTGGTTTGTGCTAAAGGTGGTCTTCATCATTGGAAGTGCGGTAGACAGGCTTTGTGGTTGATTTAGGGATGACCTTTGTGGATAACTGGGTGGTGGGTAAGGAGGAGGTTTGTTATTGACTGAGTAATGACATTGTTGGGTTTGGTGGGAAACTTGGCCGTATAGGAATGGCAGTCACAGCATGGGTTTCTCCCTCTTTCTCACCCTCTTCATTTGCCCCAGTTTTCTCATTTGTCCAAGCAGGATGACTAAATTTGCCTTTTTTCAGACCCACATTGATCCTTTCACTAGCAAAGACCAAATCCTCAAAGCTTTGAAGGTGCGTAGCCCACCGTCTTTTCATAGTAGAGTATCGATAATGTGTCTACCATCACGATCATCGTCTCCCTTTCCATCATTGGGGGTACCACCTGGGCCGCCAGATCCCTCCACCATTGGGCGTGTTCTTTGAAAGATCCGTCCCCCTTTTTGCAAATGTTCTGTAGTTGCATCCTATCCGGAACCATATCAAAATTATACTGATACTGCCTAACAAAGGCAACCATTAGGTCCTTCCAAGAATGGACTCGGGAAGATTCCAAGTTAGTGTACCAGGTAACAACTACCCCAGTAAGACTTTCTTGGAAGGAATGTATTAGCAATTCCTCATCTTTTGCGTATTCCCCCATTTCTGACAATACATCTTTAGATGGTTCTTGGGACAAGTAGTCCCCTTGTACTTGTCAAGGTCCAGCACCTTGAACTTGGGAGGGGTGATGATATTGGGTTCTAGGAACAACTCTTTTGGGTTAGCAAAGGCATAATCTTCACCTCCTTCAATGGCCCTGAGCCTTTCCTCTAAATGATCCAACTTTCCCTTTTCGGCCATAGCATGAGGGTTTTTACTTGTTGTGGAATGCAAGAGGTGTAGCTGGGGGTGATACTGAGGGCCTTCCGAAGTGTTTTCAAGGGGTATACCTCCAACTGCTTGCCCTTCAGTGGCATATCCGAGCCAAGGCTCGAAGTCGGCTAGATTGTGGTGGGGAATTTCATGTGTCTCTTCCACGGTTTAAGAGACATGTGCATGATCAGTTTGGGGTTGTTGACTCTCAATGGGTATAGGAGTGGAGTTATTGACATTCTTATTGGGAGTGTACGCCACTTTGGGTGGCGTATAGTTGAGAGGCAAGCCATATGGTGGGAAGGCGTGCTCGTTTTGAATTTGTACATTATGGGGGCTGCCCGTACTTCCCAAATCTTTGCCTACCATATCTGAGGTTGGATGATTCATTTGGTTGATGCCGGATGGGGACATCAGGTTCACCTTAGCAACAATGCTAGTAGCGGCAATTGCAACCGCATTGGCTTCCATTATCTTCTTCACGCTCATCATAGCCTCCATCATTGTGGCCATTTTCTCTTTAATGGCCTCCATGTCGGCCTTCATCTTCTCTTGTATCTCCTCTACTTCACCCATTACTCTAGCTCTAGCACAAGTTCGGTGAGGACGCCGTAAAGCATGTTTTTTTTTTTTTTGATAACAATGATTAAGTTCATTTTATTTTATTTTATTTTATTTTTCAAGGAAAGAATGCAATGAGCAATGCAACCAATGAAAAGCATGGATGTATGCGAATGATGTACAGTTGAAGTATTGCGAATTTTTACGCAGGATATGGGGTTGAATCAATTTAGATTTTCAACATGGTCCATGACATCTTTGTCAAAGTGAAACTGGAAGTAACAAGGACATCAACAATCCTAAATATGTTTGGCAGTAGATGAAGCAGTGATGTGACTCGATTCATCTTTTGCCCCAATTTTGCAAGACGGTCACTTCCATATTTCAACTTGACTTGATGAACCTTTTTGTAAAAGCATGAGCTTGGTTCAACCCTATAATCCAAGGAATGGCAATTCTGATCGCCAATACTTCAACAACATCTCATAGGGATGAATGACTCGGGCATACTTTAAGCTATGCATGGAAAATGTAATTATGAAATTGATATGCCCGAAGAAACACCATTTCCTAGTTAACCATGCATTAGGTACCATGTTCAATTATTTTGTTTTGTTGTTGTGTGCATTTTTTTTTAGAAATGGGTTTATGATCCCAACATGGTTGGCTCATGGTGCCTAACACATGCAACTAAGAATGTAGTGTGAAGTTTTCACGCTTCCCCTTTTTTGTTTTTGTTTTGTAGAGGAAAACGCAAGGATGAGCAAACATGAAAACAAATGGTATGCAATTTTGCAGATCAAAAAGTTTGTTGAACGCATATGCATGATGATGCCATGACTCATGCAAAATGTGAGGCTGGAATATGATAACGGACAAATCCAGGAACGATATGTTCATTATGATGTTATGAAGAGATGCTTATGCGATGCATGATATGAATGCATTTTACGGATACGGGAGCCCGAGAAATTGTTTCCTTCTTGGATACAACGTTTGGGCAGCATGGCACCCAACGTATGTTTTTTAAGAAGGCGACACGGACCCTCCGTCGGTTTGCTAAAGTGAGGGGATCAAAGACGAAACCCACGCATGATGCATATGTGAAAGGCACAACACGGGGATGTACATAGTACGATAATATTCACAAACAAATATAAGCAAAAGGGTATATGATACTTATGCATGGCAGTGTGAAAAATGGCACGCAGCGTGTTTGCTCCGTGCCCCTATTTAAGGGACCTATAAGGGAGAGAGCTAACTAGGCTTTTAGTGATAATCCCCAAGGTAGTCATATCTCTCTTGATGGTTTCTAGAGGTATCATCCTCTTCGAAGAACATAATGCAGCAGTAGGGACTACTAGCAACAATATGTCTTCAAAGAGAAAAACTCTAGATGAGGGTTCACTGCAATCAAGCAAGTCGGAGACCTAGCATGATCACAGATTCACCTCCACTCCTTATGTTCCCACGAACCCGGGTATAGGGCCCTTTTTCAACTCACCGTGTGTGCAAATAGTGTTAGTGTTTGTGTGCATCAAATGAATAAATATTTACCTCATGCATACAAAAAAATGCACTAAAAGCATCAAAGAGTTATATATACAAGAACATAATAAAGGGAAACCAACAAAGGAGTAAGTCATGGCAAAACTTTGCACAAGATTAAATGGCCTAACTCTCTAAAAACATTCCCCAGTGGAGTCGCCAACTGTCGCAACCTACCCTTCGGCGGGAGGGCGACGCGAGACTCGCGGGATGCGTGTTCCACGAAAGGAATACGCGCGGAGTCGCCACCAACGTTTATTTGAGGAAAACGTCGGAAAAACCGGAAAAGACGCGATCTACGAACTTTTTAGTGAAAAGGTTCGGGAGTTGTATTTACGCACGGGGAAGGTATTAGCACCCCACACGTCCGTCCCAAGGGACGGCAGCCTTTAATCGAATGTGCAAACATGACTTTGATTTTTTATGTTCCTTTTTACATTTCTATGTCCTTTATACCCTTTTTATATTTTTCTCTTTTTGTGGTCGACAAGGGTGTTTCCCTTTGCTCCTACGTATTCCTCAATTTGCGATGAGGAAATCAGACCTACGTAGTTCTTTCGGAACAAAGTGTTTGGTTTAAGTTTGTTTTTTGTCTTTTTTTGCAAAATATGTTTTTTATTTGAACAAAAGGGTCATTTAAGGTGTTGGACCATTAAACGGTCTTTTGATTTTGAAAGGAGAGAAACGTTAAGGCATTGGACCATTAACAATCTCTTGTTTTTGAAAGGAGAGAAACGTTAAGGCATTTGGACCATTAACGATCTCTTGGGGTGGTCGACAAAAGCGGGGCTTTTGCTCCTACGTATCCTCAATTGCGATGAGGAAATCAGACCTACGTAGTTCTTGCAAAAGCGGTAAAGTCACATGTTGATTTTATGCTTTTGAACGGTCCATGTTAACCGATAAAAGCAAAGAGGACCGTTTAAGGCGTTGGACCTTAAAACGGTTTTTAGTGATTTTCGGACAAAACTTGATTTGTGAGTCTATTTTAGTCTTAGTTTCACTTTGGTTATTAATCAATTCATTCAAGGAAACTTCCAAAGAAAAACGTCCGATTGATTTTTTTAATTTATTTTATTCAAAGATATTTTGATTATTTTATTATTATTTTTCAAGATATTTTGATTATTTTATTATTATTTTACTTTTTTTGGTTTAACCGAGGTTATAGCGTGAACGATCGGTTAGATTTCGTTTTAACAGTGATTAAACGAGATTACAACACAAATGATCGGTTGAAATTCATTTTATCATTTATTAGATGAGAAAACGGCTTAAATAAATGGTTAAAGCACGTTAAAAACGGAAGAAAAGAAAACTGAAAGTAAACGAAATTAAAGTGAAAGTAGACAAAACAAGAAATGAATTGAAAGTCTCGAATTCGAAAACTTACCCGTTGAAGAACGAAGAACGAACGAAGAACGGATGAAGAACGGTGAAGAACGATGAAGAATTTCCACAGAATCGCTTACGGAAGCGTTTCGGAAGCGCCTCGGCTTAGATTTTCTTCACGGAAATGATTTTTCCAAGCAAATTCGAAAGAGAGAGAAGTGCCAAAGGGGCTGAACATTTTGAAACAGCTCCCCCTCCCCTATTTATAGAAAAAAAAGGAGGTGCTTGCCGCCCAAAGACTTAATGAAGAAGATTTCTAAGCGCACCCGAATTACTAAGTTCACCCCCCTTTTCGTATTTTACGGAAAAGTTACGGAAGCCTTACGGAACTGTTTTCGAATTTGATTTTCATCTTTTTTCTTTTCCCTTTTACCAATGTTAAGTGGAATATGCTTACCCAAGGTTTTCGGAAATTTTACGGAAGTATTACGGAAGCCGCGGAAGCCCCGAAAACCATTTTTCAAAAACGTGGAGGAGCTTGCCGCCCAGTTGCTTCCTCCTTAAGCAACCCAACTTCCAAAATGTTCTAGAAGGGCCTAGATTTGAATTGCTATTTACACCCCTATCTTGATAAGTTCACCCCCTTACCTTTTTTTGGTGATTCTTTTTTCGTAAAGTTACGGAAACTTACGAATCTCGTAACGATACTTGTTTTCTTTCCGTAATGTTACGGAACCTTGCGGATTACATAATCATCCCCCTTTTGACTTACGGAATGTTACGGAATCTCACTTAATTATGCAACGATGCTTCCATTTGATTTCCGGTGTGTCACGGAAACTTACGGATTGTGCATCAATATTTTTTGGTTTTTTGGCATGTCCTGGAATTTCATAAATTGCCTAATGATGGGTGCCAAGCACCTCACAAGGACCAAAGAATGGTCGCATGTCATCAAGCAAAGGTCCCCGGACGAAATTAGGGTATGACACCTTCCATATTCGGAAAAAGGACCACTCCAAAGATCAAAAGCGCCAAGATGTCAATAAAAGAAAGCCCATTCGCCTTGATTTTCCAAGGCCTTTGCCCTTTCCTCCAAACACTTCCTTGGTACTCCGGCTACCCCATACCTGTTTTGCTTTACCCGGTCCAACTCTTGCGCTGAGATTTTCACTACCTTGGCAACTCTTGTCGTGGAGGGATAGAACCCAGAGAAAAGATATGGCTTCCTTCCTCCCAGTGGGCATCCCAGGATTTCTTCAAACTCTTTCACAGTCGGCACTAGCTGGAAGTCCTCGAATGTGAAGCGCCTCAGGGGCTGGTCATAATACTGGGAAAGGGATGCAATCGGTCCCATGGAGACTTCTACCCTAGCTAGGTCCCAAATCTTACCATAGGCTTTGCGGAAGGCTTGCCGTTGAAGTTGACCCATTAATTGCCCCAACTCTCATAAACTAGTGACCTCTAAGCTCTTGATTTTGACTTGATAGAACCTCTTTTTAAGCGAAGGCTTTTGACTTGATCCCATGTTTTACTAAAGTGAAATAAAACCTAGTGCGAATCAAAACTCCGACATCTATCATGGGTGGAATGGATGAATGCATGAAGAAATGCATATGGCACAGATGCAATTTGCGAATACGGGAGCCCAAGAAATTGTTTCCTTCTTGGATACAACGTTTGGGCAGCATGGCGCCTAACGTATGTTTTTAAGAAGGCGACACGGACCCTCCGTCGGTTTGCTAAAGTGCGGGGATCAAAGACGAAACCCACGCATGATGCATATGCGAAAGGCACAACACGGGGATGTACATAGTACGACAATATTCACAAACAAATATAAGCAAAAGGGTATATGATACTTATGCATGGCAGTGTGAAAAATGGCACGCAGCGTGTTTGCTCCGTGCCCCTATTTAAGGGACCTATAAGGGAGAGAGCTAACTAGGCTTTTAGTGATAACCCCCAAGGTAGTCATATCTCTCTTGATGGTTTCTAGAGGTATCATCCCCTTCGAAGAACATACTACAGCAGTAGGGACTACTAGCAACAATATGTTTTCAAAGAGAAAAACTCTAGATGAGGGTTCACTGTAATCAAGCAAGTCGGAGACCTAGCATGATCACGGATTCACCTCCACTCCTTATGTTCCCACGAACCCGGGTATAGGGCCCTTTTTCAACTCACCGTGTGTGCAAATAGTGTTAGTGTTTGTGTGCATCAAATGAATAAATATTTACCTCATGCATACAAAAATGCACTAAAAGCATCAAAGAGTTATATATACAAGAACATAATAAAGGGAAACCAACAAAGGAGTAAGTCATGGCAAAACTTTGCACAAGATTAAATGGACTAACTCTCTAAAAACAATCCCCAGTGGAGTCGCCAACTGTCGCAACCTACCCTTCGGCGGGAGGGCGGCGCGTGACTCGCGGGATGCGTGTTCCATGAAAGGAATACGCGCGGAGTCGCCACCAACGTTTATTTGAGGAAAACGTCGGAAAAACCGGAAAAGACGTGATCTACGAACTTTTAAGTGAAAGGTTCGGGAGTTGTATTTACGCACGGGGAAGGTATTAGCACCCCACACGTCCGTCCCAAAGGGCGGCAGCCTTTAATCGAATGTGCAAACATGACCTTGATTTTTATGTTCCCTTTTTATGTCTTTATATCCTTTATACCTCTTTTATATATTTTTTTTCTCTTTTTGTGGTTGACAAGGGTGTTTCCCTTTGCTCCTACGTATTCCTCAACTGCGATGAGGAAATCATACCTACGTAGTTCTTTCTTATCAAGTGATTCTTTTTACTTAAAAGGTGATCATTTTAAGGCATTGGACCTTGAAAATGATCCATTTTACTTAGTAAGAAATTGAAATGACAAACTTCAAAAACCTATTTTTATGGACGAGCTTGACTAGGCGAGTTGATTTTAGCCTTAGTTTCACTTTAGTTATTAGTCAATTCAATTAAGAAATGAGAAATCCCAAAGAGAAAACGTCCGATTGATTTTCCGCTTTATTTTACTAAAAGGTATTTTTATTATTATTATATTATTTTTTACCTCTTTTTTTATTTCCAACGTGGTTACGGCACGACCGAACGGTCGGAATTCATTTTAACCGAAGTTAACGGATAATACAATTCAAACGATCGGTGGAAATTTATTTTATTTTTAGTTTTAGCGTGAAATGACTTAAATAAAATGGCTTAAGCACGTCAAAAGGGGGTATAGAAAGTAAATGAAACGAGAATAAAAATACACGAAACACAATGTGGACCACCACGGGTACATAGAATGAATCGAAAAGCTTGGTTCGAGGTACTTACCCGTTGAAGATCGAAGAACGATGAAGAACGAATGAAGAACGTCGAAGAACGGTCGAAACCTTCGCGAAATTCCTCACGGAAACGTTACGGAAACGTTTCGGAAGCGCCTCGGCTTGGATTTTCTTCACGGAAACAATTTTTCCAATCAAATTCGAAAGAGAGAGAAGTGCCTAAGGGGCTTTCACTTCACTTCTCCCCCTATTTATAGAAAATTGGGGGAGAAGCTTGCCACCCAGCTCGCCCAAGCGAGCAGGGTTGCTTCCTCCAGAAGCAACAGCCTTCTGGAGGAATCTTCTGGAGGGCCCAAGTGGGCCTGGTTGCTATTTGCACCCCCATTTTTACTAAGTACACCCCCTGCCTTTTTTGGTGATTCTTTTTTCGTAAAGTTACGGAAACTTACGAATTTCGTAACGATACTTGTTTTCTTTCCGTAATGTTACGGAACCTTGTGGATTACATAATCATCCCCTTTTTGACTTACGGAATGTTACGGAACCTCACTAATTGTGCAACGATGCTTCCATTTGATTTCCGGTGTGTCACGGAACCTTACGGATTGTGCATCAATATTTTCTTTTGTTTTCCGGCACATCCCGGAATTTCACAAATTGCCTAATGATGGGTGCCAAGCACCTCACAAGGACCAAACAAAAGTCGCATGTCATCAAGAAAAGGTCCCCGGACGAAATTAGGGTATGACAGGGTGTCCCTTTAAGTTGCATGGGAAACTAGTGGTTAGAGTCCAAGGATGGATGTTGAAGTTAATGTGTGGGAGTCACAATCTTGAATTGGCTAAATCATTAGTTGGACATTCATATGCTGGTTGATTAACTATGAAAAGATTATTATTGCTGATATGACAAAGTCAATGGTGAAAGCAAAAAATATTCTGCTAACGTTGAAGGAGCACACAATAATCAAGCAAGTATACAATGCAAGAAGTGCATATCGTTCTTCCATAAGAAGAAGTAATACTAAAATGCAACAACCAATGAAGCTTCTTGAACGGGATCAGTATATTCATTGACGTAGATTAAAGGATGAAGTTGTTGTATGTGATATCTTTTGGTGTCATCCTGATGCAGTGAAGCTATGCAATGCCTGTAATTTAGTATTTTTGATAGATAATACCAACAAAACAAACAGGTACAAGCTCTCGTTACTTGACTTTGTTGGTGTCACACCAATAAGGATGACATTCTCTATTGGTTTTTCCTATTTGGAGGGAGAAAACGTCTAAATAATGTTGTTTGGGCTCTAGAACGGTTTTGAGGTCTTTTTCTCAAACGTGATGCCCTCCCTGGAGTTATTGTTACCAACAGAGATCTAGCATTGATGAATGCAGTGAAAATTGTATTCCTCGAGTGTACCAACTTGTAGTGTCAGTTTCACATTGATAAGAATGTGAAGACAAAGTGTAAATCACTCATTGATCAAAAAAATGCATGGGATTATGTCATGGAAGCCTGGGCCAGTTTGATTGATTGTCTTTCTAAGGAAGAGTTTGATGAGTGTCTTAAGAAGTTTAAAATTTCTTGTTCACCATGGCCAATGTTTGTTAACTATGTCAACCAAACATAGATAATTCCCCACAAAGAAAGATTTGTTAAAGTCTGGATGAATAAGGTGATGCACTTAGGAAACACAACAACTAACAAGTATGAAAATTGTAAACTTTTTTTTTGTTAGGGTTTAGTACTTAATAGGTAAAAATAGTTGTCTTTGTTTATTTTTTTGTGTATTTCATATGCAGGGTTGAATATGCTCATTAGGCCTTAAAAAGACTACTACAAAATAGCCTTAGAGACCTATATAGTGTTTGGGAAGCCATAACATGATCACGCTGCAACACACTGAAATTAAGGCCTCTTTTGAAACAAGTACACATGTGGTTAGACATGTTTTTAAAGTTACCTTATACAAGAAACTACTTGACATGATATCAAGGTATGTTTTATACCAGATTATTGTTGAGTATGAGCGTGTGACTTATGCTGGTATTGACAGTTATCATTATGGATGTGTAATGAGAACTACTCATGGTCTTCCTTGTGCATGCGAGCTAGCTAGATATGTTGTCGGTAGCATACCTTTGGGTGTAATCCATATGTTTTGGTGGAGGATAAGTTTTTTAGACCAAGGGTTATTTGAGTCTGAAGTCAGCATAACTGAAGAGATGGAAACCATATACAAGTGGTTTGAGGAACTTGATATTTGTAGCAAAGTTTCTCTAAACTCTATGTGTCCTCCTCTAGAAAACGTCAAAACAAAAGGTGCTCAAAAGAAACCGATGGCCAAACATCAAAGATCAACAAAATGTAATTATTTGAGTATGTTGTTCACTCCTAGGTACTACTTGTTTTATGGAAGTGAAATCTAACCGGCAAGTGTACCGAGTCGTCAAGTAAATAATAAAGCTGTATGAACCGATTATGGAACTTAGGGAACTTGTTTCATTTGGCAAAGCATCATTCATCCAACAAGCATTTGTACAAAGAATTAACTATCATGAATTAAAAAAGAAAGGTGATTCTATTCTAGTTAAAATAGTAAATCTGAGCAAGTGGGTGTGAAAACAGATATGTAAAAGCATTGAGTCCTCCTACTGAGATACTTGATTCAATTAATTATATTTCTCTATTTAAGGTTATTCCTGTGTTCTATGCTGAAGACTACAATACCAAACACCGATGTCTCGAGTTTGGACTAATTCTAACTAAACCTCATTCTCGGATTCCTCATCGAACTTAGCCTAACCGAACAGCGTTACGACTACAACATAATAAAAACTAAATTATTGCACTTCGTGTCTAGACATACGATAATCTAGCCCTGCTCTATCCAGTTCTAAGGATGCAATACATTTTTCAATGCTAAAGCTCCTAACAGCACACACAAATGGGTGATCAAACCACAAGCATGTGATAATTAAGCACAGATAGAAGCAATGAACACATAAAACAACTTTAAATAGATATGAAAAAAGTTTACATCAAGTACTCAGCAGAATTTCTCAACAAAGGGATTTAGCCTTCCATCACAAGGAAGCGCCTTTTACAATCAAGAAGTGGGCTTTCAGAGAAAATACCAGATTACACAACTGTGGGGATGTCTCCTCCACCTCTAGGAACCTAGAAATCTCTCCTATACCAAAGATCCTCCTAAAAGCTAATGGTTTTCCTCCTTGCTCTGTTTTTTGCCTCCTTTTTCCGTTCTTCACCAAGCTCTCTTAGTTTATTCGGACTCTCCTTTTCTTTTTCTTCACTTCAGGCTTAAAAAGGGATTTCTGACCTCGAAGGCTCACTTAGCGCCATTTTCGCGCTTAGCGCGAGTAAGTGAACTTTGGCTAATCTCGCTTAGTGCTAGAAGGGGATAGATGACTCGCTAAGCGAGCAGTGAACTTTCGCTAAGCGCGACAAGCGCGCTAAGCGCGACAAGCGCGCTTAGCGCTAGAAGGGGACAGATGACTCGCTAAGCGAGCTGATCACATGCTGAGCACGGACTTGCATGGCATACTCCCTTCCAGATTCCTCTAACTCGCTAAGCGAGTTGTTGCCTCGCTTAGCAAATGATACTTGCTAAGCGCACAATCTCGGCTTAGCGAGACAACAACTTCTGCACCTTCCAAATGTTTACCTTTTTACATTAATTCCATGTAAAGAGCTTCTTCTGAGCATAAACTCATTTAATCGAGAAAATATTTACAATCCTACAAAAGGAACCATAAATTGGGGGAAATAAATACATTTTGGAAAACTTTTCTATACAAAAGTTAGTCGTAAAAGACGACTAACAAACTCCCCCAAATTTATAGTTTTGCTTGTCCTCAAGCAAAGAAAGAATAGTTCACTTGTCCTCAAGTAACAAAATCACAGTGGTTATTCACAAAAGTGTTTGTTCCAAAGAATTCAATCACATGACATGAGTGGCATACAATGTTTCAATCAACAGCTTTTCACAAGACATGCAGTTTTTCAAAGGTATGAACATGATTATTAAGAAACACAACTGAATTAAACTAGTAAGCAAGACAGATATCAAGGAAGGATCATCAACCAATGCCTCACGGTCACTGTTTCACTCAAGCATAAGTGTTTAGGCTCTTCATCAATCAACAACCAACACAAGTCTCAATCTTTGCATTTCATCTCATGCCATACAATTATAAACACACAAATTTAATTTGAAGGACTTCACAAGGCTTGCAATGAGGCTCGGCTGCAAACAAATCAAAGTTTTTCTAGGATGCAAAAGCTTAAGTTCTAGTAGAGCATTCATCCCTAGATAAACTCTTTTAATTTTTTTATTTCCAGCTTCAAATACTTGCTTTTAAGCACTTAGCTTCACTTTTTCTAATAGCACACACACTTTTATTTTTAATACTTACAGTTTTTTTTTTGGAAAGCACAACAGCTCTTTACTTGCTACTTATTGGTTTACTGGGTATGCTGTGATTTCCTTACCATTAGAAATTGTCACCCAATAAACTCCCCTAAATTTGGGACAAATTTGCTTTGAACCACAATCTTGTTATGAATGATGCTCTCCTATAACTTAAGACAAGGTAAAAGGAGATATAATTTACAAGCTCAGGGTTCAGATCAAGCAATCAATTTCAACTCAACATGGGTGCAAAGGATAAATCATTTCATTCACAAAGTAAACTTTTTGGCTAAGTGGCTCCTTTAATCAAAACATGGCCTTCATCATATTCAAACTCATGCATTCATTCCATAATCAGAGATTCATACAAAAATCATTACTTAATGCTAGTTTTTCTCTCACAATTAAAGATCACACACTCACCGGATTGTGGTTAATGAATGCCTTCAAAATCAATCTGTCAAACTAACTAACATTTTTAGTCATGATCCTAATCCATGTTCTTTCTCATTTAATTCCTGCATGCTCATTCAAAGCATATGATCTATGCATTACCCTTCACTCAAATCATGCAATCAATCATTTCAAACCAATCACCAAACACGGGATTTTCAAAATCAAACATCAAACCACTACATAATATAAATCTGGACTATTCAATCAAGCTTTAGACAAGCTAGCATGCAAACTAAAAACTGAAATAAAAAACTACAGCTGAATTTTAAAAACTAAAACATAAACATAAAACTAAATTATAAAGTGTACTAAAAGCAAAATAATGATAAAATGTTCAAAAGACATGAAAATAGAAATCCTATCAATGGTCCTACGGTGGGTCCTAATCCATGGCATCCTCCTCATCAGTCAGATTCATCACAAGCATGCCTACTAGTGATCCCTGTGGGGTGGTCGTCTCTAGCACTGGTGTAGATACTAGTGATGCCTGTGGAGTAGCCTCCGTAATGTCTTCCTATGTAGCTGGATCTGACTCTTTATCAGCCTTTGGAATGAATGGCTCTAGTATCTCTGGTGTGGCCTCTGAATCCTCTAACTCTGAATCATCCTCCTGAGCAGCTTCTGGCTGAGGCTCCTAGGCTGCGGAGGCCTCACCTCCTCCAAAAGAAGAAGGCAGGACTCCTGGCCAGGCCACCTGCATAGAGAACTCTTCCATGCTCATAATTGGCCAAATTATGTAAACTCTGCATCACCTGGTATTGACCCTGGTGTAGGCTCTGCAACATCGACACTATGAGGTCTGCGCTCTGAGTGCAGGTGCCGAGAGTAGCTGGGACTGGTGGTGGATAGTGATGCAATCCTCCCTAGGAATGGACCAATCACTAGAACCATGAGCAAGAGGCTCCAAGAAGATTGGGCTAGAGCTGCTGAAGAAGGCCCTAAGGTTCTCATGAACCTTAGGGTAGATTTCTGAGCCCATGGGCCAAGGTTGGGTCCAATTATCTTTGTACATATTAAACTAGGATGTCATTATATTTGGTCCTTGTATATAGGGCTCCATATTGTAGGTAGGGTACCCTAGAAATATAGGATTTTTCAGCCCTTGTATTTTTGGGCACCTAGACTAGTTTTTGTATTAGGGGTAGTTTTGTAATTTCACATGCACTAAGTGGATATTTGATGTGTGTGGCTGGAAATAAATTTAATTGAATTGGTAGAAACCCAATCCAATTAAATTTTAGAGGGGGAGGTGAGCATTTGCTTACTACACCCCATTGCCACATCATATAGTCACACTTTGTGCATGTCCTTTCATGCTTTTCATGCCTCATGACACCTAAGCACACTTAGTGGAGAATCTTGGAATTGATCTTGGATTAGTGGGCTGAACCATAACTAAAATTCACTAATCATAATTAGTGAAATTTTGGCTCCAAAGTTTGGCTCCACAAATTCAATTTCAAATTCAAGTGAAATTTGAATTTCCCTCCAATTTTGTGTGACACTTAGGCTATAAATAGAGGTCATGTGTGTGTATTTTTTTCAACTTTGATCATTTGAATATTAACTTCAGATTTCAGAGCTCTTTTTGAGCACAAAATTTCGTGCTCTTCTCTCCCTCTCCCTTCATTCATCTCCTTCTTCCTCCAAGCTCTTATCCATGGCCTCCTATGGTGGTGAGCTTCTTCTAGACTCATCTTCTCCTTGAAGTGGCGTCTCCTCTCTCTCTTCCTTCTCCATTCCGCTGCCATTTATCTTCCAAGAAGCAAAGGAATCCATTGATGAAGAAGATCCTAGGCCTACAAGCTCCAATGGAGCTTGCATCAGATAGGGAGAAGGTGCAGTAGAATCCTAGGGAGCAGATGAAGCCAGGGCCTCAGATCCTCTAGCCCTGGCTTTGCGGGTCCCTGGAAAAGAGACCAAAGGGTTATCCAGGTTCCAGCAGTTCTTCTTTATGTAAGCCAAATTAATGGCTGGGTTAAGGGACTCGAAAGTCAGAGAATCTAAGGTGACTCCTCGGGCCATGCATAGAGCAGTAATGAGGGTTGGAAATCCGAGCCTCGAGGAGTTGGACTGGACCATCATAGTGATCTATCCAGAAATCTAAGAGCCCACATCCATCTCCATCTTCATGACTAAAGCATACACCAACCTTGCCCTGTCCATGTTCATATCAGAGGTGTGTGATGTAGGGGTAAGGTTGAAGTATGATAGGATGCTCCAGGATTGCGCCAGAGTAGTGAGATCCTTCCTCAAAAGCTTTGATGGCAAGTCCTCTGCATTAAGAACAAATTCCCTCCCTGGGATACACAATCAGGCAGCTATCTCCTGAGGGTCTGGGCGTGTGCCGCAGAACCTGGAATATGCATTAAACTTTATCAAGTGCCCTCTAAACCTGACCTGCTTTGGAGATTTATCCTTTGGGTCATGTAGATTTGCGTAAAATTCTTTCACTAGAGCCACGTCGATGCTCCCCTCCATGAGGTTAGTCAGCTGCTTATGCCAGTTTCTTCGCTCAATCTCCCTCCTGAAGTCACCATACTCCATCACAAATAACTTCACATTCCTTTCCAGAAGGATGTTCTGGGTCAGAACGTTATCAGCATAACGATCCCAGGCATTTTCCGAGACAAATCGATGAGTGTCATAATTAGGTTGGGGCATGGAGGTTGTGGCCTTTCTTTTTCTAGAAGCCATCTGCAACAAAGGAACCACAGAAAACAAGTTAGACAGGTTTTTATTTGAATTAAAAGCATAAAAATAAAACTGAAAAATAGACTAGGTGTTAAGCGAGATTGGTTTGGCTTAGCGCGCCTCATAAAAATTAACTCATGCGCTCAGTGCGACAGAGGTGCACTTAGTGAGTTAACACAGAACATGACTTTACTGCATAATTGCTCACTAAGCCCAATTACACAATTAACGAAACAGAGAAAAATTTGCGCTTAGCGAGCCAGGCTGGCTTATCGCATGAACAAAATAAACATAACAGAGAAAGTAATGCGCTTAGCGAGCCAAGTTGGCTTAGTGCATAAACAAAACTGCAGAAAAAACACAAGTGCCTTGGCTTAGCGAGCAGGCTTGCTTAGCCAGGCTTATTCAACCAATAGGGCTGAGTGTCTTAGCGATCAGGTTCACTAAGCCACCAACACACAAGCAACAAAATTTTTCTAAGTGTCTAAAACACATTACTCACTTAGCGCGGCATGCCGACTAAGCGAGTTCATACAGAACATTAAAATATTCATCAGAAAAGATGAACTCGCTTAGCTGAACAGGGCCAACTTAGCGAGTTCATCTGGAAATCCAAATATTCAATAAGAACTTATGAACTCGCTTAGTGCACAGGCGCGCTTAGCGAGATCATCAGATTTTCCAGAAAAATTTGGGGCTTTTCAGCCCATTAATATAGACCTCTATTAGGCCATCAAATCCTAACCAAAACATGTCAAAATAACATACATTGTATGCGAATCAAAACCCCTAACACTATTCTAACTAACAACTAACCTAGCATCATGTAATCAAAACAAAAATCGAAGCTTTAAACAGTAAATTAAGTTAACTAACCTAAAGTTCAAAACTTGAAAAATAAAAGCAAAGTTAAAGAAGCTTACTTGGATTGCCGAAGTGAATACAAGAAGAAGCAAGGAGAGCAAGCAAGATAATGGAAGCACAGTGCAGAGAGGAAAAGTGTTATTTGAAATGCCCAAATGCAATTTTTAAGCGTAATGAGAAAAGTAACTGCTTAAGGCAATTAAGCCTTATTTTTGGCAGTTTTGAATGCCTCACTTAGCGCATCGACTTGCTAAGCGAGCAATACTGATGGTTGAGTTTTCAAACTCATGTGCTTAGTGGGCCAACTCGCTTAGCCCAATGCAAAAATTTGAAAATCCAGAAAATTTTTTGGGTTTAGCACGAAGAGTCGCGCTTAGCAAGTTTTGCAGCTCTAATTGGCCTGCAACTCTCGCTTAGCGGGCCATGGGCCAGCTTAGCGAATAAACATGCTACCAAATGCAGTGAGTGGGTCTCGCTTAGCGAGGGTGCCTCACTTAGCGCAATTCACATAATTACAATTCCAGAGAAGTTTTTGCGCTTAGTGAGCAAGAGCGCTTAGCCTAATTCAAAAGAATTAAATTCCAGAGAAGTTTTTAGGCTCATCGCACAGGATCACTTAATGAGACCTTTTCAGCCAATAAACAGGGGTCAAGGCGCTTAGCGCTAGCAATAGCTTGCTTAGCGCATGAAGAAGATGTCGCTTAGCGTGAAGGGTGCGCTTAGCGAGTGGACTACTGAAAATTTTTCTAAGTTATTTTTCGTCCGCAGCTTCATAGAAGCTTGATCAACCCCTTTTTCAATGCTAAACATGCTGAAATATGCTTCATGCAACCATAAACAAGCAAGATAGAACTAAATGCAATGAAAATTAAAAAGGACTGGGTTGCCTCCCAGGAAGCGCTCGTTTAATGTCATTAGCTTGACGCATCTTACTTTCATGGGTCTGGATCGAACTTTGTTCCAACCTTCAAAACCTCTTCTCCATACTCATTCACCGGCAAGCAAACATTTTGGTCCAGTAATTCTTTTTCTTCATCAAATAGATCAAAACTTATCTATTGATCTTCAATTCCCATCTCTAACTTCTTCTTCCCCATATCCACTACACAACTGGCAGTTGACATGAATGGACGCCCCAATATCAAAGGGATCTGGGCATCCTCCTCAATGTCAATAATAACAAAATCAGCTGGGAAGGTAAAGTTCTTCACTTGGACCAAAACATCCTCTATTACTCCATATGACCTGGTGATGGAGTGGTCTGCTAACTGCAGAGTCATTCTTGTGGGCATTATCTCCAGCTCTCCTATCCTCCGACACATAGAGAGCAGCATCAAATTAATACTTGCTCCTAAATCAATAAGAGCTTTTCCCACTGAGACAGTACCGATCGAGCAAGGAATAGTGACACTGCCTAGATCCTTATGCTTAGGTGGAAGAATGCGTTGAATCATAGCACTATAGTTTCCTTCCACAACTATGGTGTCACTATGTATGTACTTGCTCTTTCGGGTTAGCATATCCTTCATAAATTTAGAGTAGAGCGGCATCTTCTATAGAGCTTCTCTGAAAGGCATAGTGATCTCTAGCTTCTTGAAGATATCAAGAAATCTAGCCAGATGACGTTTTTTATCCTTCCTTGAGGGTACCAATGGGTATGGCACCTCTTTCCCTTCAGCTGGAGCTGATTCTTTCTTCTTGTCTCTAGCAAGCTCACTCTTACTCTTTTTCTTCTCTTCTCTCTTTTCTTCTTTTTTATTTATTTCATTTTTTTCTTTTTCTTTTTCTTTTTGTTTTTCTTTTTCTTTTCCCTCTTTTTCTTCTACATGTATTTCTTTTTCAGTCACAATTATTGGCGTCTCTCTCAACTGGTCATCATCCTTTTCTTCCTCTTCCTCAAGTTCACACAATGGTTCAACTGGTTCATGTGCTAGTTCAATTACCAGCTACTATTTTTCTTCACCTACCCTCTTCTCATCCTTCTCTTCTTCAGCCATGGTTGTCATCCTTCCATGAGTCATCACAGCTTTACACTCATCCTTTGGATTGTTTTATGTGTTTGCTCCAAATTTGTTGGAAGAGTTGTCAGCTAGTTGCTTGGCCAGCTGCCCTACCTGGATCTCCAGACTTTTAATGGACGACTCAGTGCTCTTGTGATTTGACATGGAAACCTGCATGAACTGAGCAAGAGTCTCTTCCAGTTTTGTCATCCTCTCGTAAAGGTTAGTGATCGAGGTCGTACCCGAATCAAATAAACATTAAAATGTAGTAACTAGGAAGTGATCCTAGGTCGTTTCCCAATGAGCAATGATACACCAAATGTTCATGACAGATAGTAGGAAAATAGTAACGAATGGGGGGGTTGTTTGCTTTTGTAAATTAAACAGCGAATAGATGTGAATTAGAAAATATCAAAATTAAAACACGTTGATTCCCCTTGATTCACAAGCAAGTCTCTTATCCTAGGTTACAAGAGTTTATCCTTTATCAGTTGAACCACTTAATCCAACCCTAAATTAAATTACTAAGCGAAATTTAACATAAGGCATTCATTATGTGATTAAGCAACACATACACCAATTAATCATAAACGATCATTAAGCATGAACATAATTAAGCGCAGAGACAATTAATCAAGCACTAAGCATGCATGATTTAACAGCAGCAAATTCAGAGTAATTAGTGAAGAGGAAAAACTGAACAGAATTTAACAGTAATAATAGAACCTCAAAGAGAATTGTGCTTGATCCTCAAGAGAAAGCAACGCTGGAGATTTAGCCTTCTATTAATCAATAGAGAACGAAATTATAGATTGAAGAACGGAATTTTATTGCTAAAATGAAAAGTCAAAACTAGAATTGCAAAACGAAAAAGTGTCTAAGAAAAACCTAAAACTAAAAACGAAAACAGGAGAGAGAGGAGAGAGAGGGCCTAAATTAGAACCTTGGTCTGTTATATAGTTTTTCAGCCCCAAAGCTTACAAATCTGTTTTAAATCCAAGCCCATAAATAAAATCAAATCAAATCTAGATAAGATAAGATAAGATCTAGATGAAATAATATCTAGATGAGATCAAATCTAAATAATATCTAGATAAGATAAGATAAGATCTAATTTTGTAGAATAAAATAGTCTGCCCTCTTCAAGTCCAAGCCCAATTCTGGATTCAAGCCCAATTCTTCATTAATTCCTGAAATTAGATTAAAAACATCAAATTAGCTGAATGGGCCCAAATAATAAAACTGCCTAATTAATTTGACAATTAAGACTAATCAGTAATTAAAATGGTGCAAAAAGGGTTAAGAAATAGGAGAAAATAATGGCACATCAAAACCCCCAAACTTAGCCTTTTGCACTCCTGGGCAAAATGAAATAAAGAACAAAATCCAAGGATATCAAAGAGAGACAAACAAAAAAATTTACATATTTCTCAATGAACGTCAAGGAATGAAAGGAATGGGTAACATCTAACATGAAGAGATCCAAAGAGTCAAGACATTCATGAAAATCATCCAAGCAACCCAATCATGGCAAAATAGTTAATCAGCTCAAGAATGAAAAATGATTAAGCCTCACAAGATATACACTTTATCTCTCAAGTGTCAAGGCTACTGTTTACTCTCGAAGCACCCATGAAAACAAACACCACATAGACTTGGCAAAATTCTAAAATTGACAAACAACTTGACAAACACATGCACATGAGGATCAAAAGGTCTTTAAAGGTTGTAATGGGGCCAAGGACAAGGTAGGGAAAAAATATGGAATAAGTAGCTAAATCCCAAAGGAATAGAGGAGCAATGGGGAATAAGTGGAAATTAAGAACAAGTAGTAAACCCAAACCCTCTAACATCAACAAAATCAGCCAAGGCTCCCAAATCAAGTCCTCATAACAAGACCTCATTTATTCAACTTCACTTCTTTTCTTCTTCTCTTTTTTTTTCTTTTTTTTCATTTTTTTTAACAGTACAAATTTGAAGATTAAAGCAAGAGCTAGGCAATATATATATACATCAAGCATGGCCAAAATAAAACATTAAGCATGGCCAAAAATTATATCTTCCAATGAAACATACCCCCCCCCCCCCACTTATTCCCAGCTTATTCCCAAAACAATTCCAAAGCTCCAAAATTCCTTAAGGGTAAGGTGATATCATGGTTTTTCGCTTAAGGCTTGTAATGAGCTTCAAAACAAAGAGAGGAGAACATAGGCTCAAAGGGGCTATCAAAGGGATTAATTCAAGGTAAGTCCATTTGGCTAGAAGCTTATAAGAACAAAATTGCCTAAATCATTTCCAAATATGCATGTGAATTAGGAAGCATCAACAAGAATCAAGCCAAGGCTATTGTGCAAGCAATCAATGGGGAAAAACATACCAAAAGATTATGATGATGGATGGCTCAAATTCTCACAAAGGTAAACTTATCACTTTCAAATTGATCTTTCAAAACTATCATGACATGTAGAGGAAAAACAAGGATTTCAAATCACAAAATGTCAAGAGACTTTTATTTTTAGAACAATTACCCATTTCTTGAACATATCCTATAATTCAAAGAAAAATATGCAAAGTTGTACATGCAAACAGAATTGACCTAAAATATTAAACTAGAAACCCAACAAAACTAACAAAACAAACAAATTTAACATAAACAAAACTAGCAAAACCAAAAAAACACTCCCCCCATACTTAAACAACACATTGTCCTCAATGTAGCACAATTAAAAGAATAAAAGCAATTAAACCATCAAATCGAATCGGACAAATGTAATAAAAGTAAAGGAGGAGATAGGAAAAGAAAAACTCCCTAAGTCATGGTGGAAAAGAAGTAAGCTGAAGTAAGGAGATCTTTTGATCAAGGACAACCCCCAATGTGTAATTGGATGCATCGCACATTAGCTCAAATGGGGCTGTCCAATCAGGTGCCTGAATGATAGGGGTGGTAGTCAATGCTCTTTTGAGGTAATGAAAGGCCTCTTTGCATTTATCATTAAAGCCAAACTCCACCTCCTTTTGCAACAAGTTGGATAGTGGAAGGGCTACTTTGCTAAAATCTCTTATAAAGCGCCTGTAGAATCCTGCATGACCAAGAAAAGATCGCACCTCTCGCACGCAAGAAGGGTAAGGCAATTGTGAAATAACAGAAATTTTTGCAGGATCTACTTCAATGCCCTTATTGGAAATAATGTGGTCTAAAACTATACCTTGCTCAACCATAAAATGACATTTTTCAAAATTTAGAACAAGGTTAGTTTCAGTGCATATATTCAAAACTTTTTCCAGACTATCCAAACAAACATCAAAAGAGGATCCATATACAGTGAAATCATCCATAAACACCTCTATGCAATTTTCTAAAAAATCACTAAAAATACTAATCATACAATGCTGGAAGGTACCAGGGGCATTACACAGGCCGAAACGCATTCTCCTATAGGAAAAAGTGCTAAAGGGGCAAGTGAATGTGGTCTTTTCCTAATCCTCAGGAACAATATGCATATAACTAGAAAAACCATCAAGGAAACAGTAGTGAGATTTACCTGCCAGGCGTTCAAGCATCTGGTCAATGAATGGCAGTGGAAAATGGTCCTTTTTGGTAACCTGGTTCAGCCTCCTATAGTCGATGCAAACTCTCCAACTGTTCTGCACCCGAGTAGGAATCAACTCCTCCTTCTCATTTTTTATCACGGTGAGGCCGGTTTTCTTCGGGACTACCTGGATGGTGTCATACCCTAATTTCGTCCAGGGACCTTTGCTTGATGACATGCGACCTTTGTTTGGTCCTTGTAAGGTGCTTGGCACCCCTCATTAGGCAATTTGTGAAATTCCGGGACATGTCGAAAAACAAAAGAAAATATTGATGCACAATCCGTAAAGGTTCCGTGACACACCGGAAATCAAATGGAAGCATCGTTGCATAATTAGTGAGGTTCCGTAACATTCCGTAAGTCAAAAAGGGGGTGATTATGTAATCCACAAGGTTCCGTAACATTACGGAAAGAAAACAAGTATCGTTACGAAATTCGTAAGTTTCCGTAACTTTAGGAAAAAAGAATCACCAAAAAAAAGGCAGGGGGTGTACTTAGTAAAAATGGGGGTGCAAATAGCAACCAGGCCCACTTGGGCCCTCCAGAAGATTCCTCCAGAAGGCTGTTGCTTCTGGAGGAAGCAACCCTACTCGCCTGGGCGAGCTGAGCTCGCCTGGGCGAGCTGGGCGGCAACCATCTCCCCTATTTTGCTATAAATAGGGGAGGAAGTGAGAAGGAAAAGGGTTCAGCCCCTTAGGCACTTCTCTCTCTTCCGAATTTGCTTGGAAAAATTGTTTCCGTGAAGAAAATCTAAGCCGAGGCGCTTCCGAAACGTTTCCGTAACGTTTTCCGTGAGGGATTTCGCGAAGGTTTTCGACCGTTCTTCGACGTTCTTCATTCGTTCTTCATCGTTCTTCGATCTTCAACGGGTAAGTACCTCGAACCAAGCTTTTCGATTGATTCTATGTACCCATGGTGGTCCACATTGTGTTTTGTGTATTTCTATTCTCGTTTCATTTACTTTTTATACCCCCTCTTGACGTGCTTAAGCCATTTTACTTTAGTCATTTCTCGCTTAAACTAAAAATAAAATAAATTTCCACCGATCGTTTGAATTGTATTATCCATTAACTTCGGTTAAAATGAATTCCGACCATTCGGTCGTGCCGTAACCACGTTGGAAATCAAAAAAGAGGTAAAAAAATAATATAATAATAAAAAAAACATCTTTTAGGTAAAATAAAGCGGAAAATCAATCGGACGTTTTAACCGAATTGACTAATAACTAAAGTGAAACTAAGGCTAAAATCAACTCGCCTAGTCAAGATCGTCCATAAAAATAGGTTTTTGAAGTTTGTCATTTCAATTTCTTACTAAGTAAAAATGGATCATTTTCAAGGTCCAACGCCTTAAAATGATCACCTTTGAAGTAAAAAGAATCACTTGATAAAAAAGAACTACGTAGGTCTGATTTTCTCATCCCAATTGAGGAATACGTAGGAGCAAAGGGAAACATCCTTGTCGACCACAAAAAGAGAAAAATATAAAAAGGGTACAAAGGATATAAAGACATAAAAAGGGAACATAAAAAATCAAAGTCATGTTTGCACATTCGATTAAAGGCTGCCGTCCCTTGGGACGGACATGTGGGGTGCTAATACCTTCCCCGTGCGTAAATACAACTCCCGAACCTTTTCACTTAAAAGTTCTTAGATCGCGTCTTTTCCGGTTTTTCCGACGTTTTCCTCAAATAAACGTTGGTGGCAACTCCGCGCGTATTCCTTTCGTGGAACACACCTCCCGCGAGTCACGCGTCGCCCTCCCGCCGAAGGGTAGGTTGCGACAGATGGGACTCACCCATTGGCTGTCGGAGATAGGATAAATGATTCCAACTTGTAAAAGCTTGGTTACCTCCTTCTTCACTACATCAAGAATCACCGGGTTGAGTCTTCTCTGTGGCTGTCTTATAGGTTTAGCCCCATCCTCTAAATTTATCCGATGCATACATGTGGATGGGCTAATACCAGGAATGTCCGCCAGGGTCCAGCCTATAGCCTTCTTATGCTTCTTGAGAACAGATAACAACTTCTCCTCTTGCTCATCAGCAAGGGAGGCAGATATAATTACTGGAAAACTTTTGCTATAATCCAAGTAAGCATATTTTAAATTTGATGGCAGAGGCTTTAATTCTGGTGTGGGCGGCTGGGTAATGGTACAAAGAGATGGTTTCTCAGCCTGTACCTCATAAAGAAAGTTAGAGGTATGTGTACTTCCTGAAACATGGTTAGTTCTATCTGACTCTAGAAAATCAATCTCAAGAGGTAAAACATCACTAGACATGTAATCAATATAAATTTTAGATTCACTCTCAGCATCAAATTCAGACATATGATCGAGTACAAATTCAGATTCAATGCATGAAGAGTGACAGGCATGCATATTAGAATGAAGATCAGTCATGTATTCATCAACAATATGGTCAATTATTTCAACATGAAATACAGAAAGATCTTCAAATGGGTGTTTCATAGCATCAAGAATGTTAAAATGAATAGTTATATCACCAAACTCCATAGATAGTGTGCCTGCATATACATTTATCTTAGTTCTAGCAGTTTTCATAAAAGGTCTGCCTAGAATGATGGGAACTGAGCCTTTAGAAAATCCCTCCTCCATATTCAAAATATAAAAATCAACAGGGAAAATCAGTTCACCAACTCTAACTAAGACATCCTCTATGAAACCAGCAGGATAGGCAACACTTCTATTAGCTAAATGAATTACCACATCAGTTGACTGCAAGGAACCAAGAGATAGAGAATTAAAAATAGACAGAGGCATCACACTAACAGAAGCTCCTAAATCTAGCATGGCATTGTCAAACTTATTGTTCCCTATAATACAAGGTATGTTGAATGTACCTGGATCTTTACATTTTTCAGGGATTTGGGGAACATATTTACCAATCAATGCGGAGACATTTCTGCCCATACTAATTCTTTCACTTCCTTTAAGCTTCCGCTTATTAGTGCACAGCTCCATCAAGAATTTAGCATATCTTGGAATTTGCTTTATTGCACCAGCAAAGGTATTTTTACCTCTACTTTTCTAAATGTTTCCAATATCTCCCTCTTTGCCTCTTCCATTTTTTGTTGGAAATTGCTCTTGGAGGGAATGGAAGAGGGATATACTGCTTCTGTAAATCAGATTCACCTGCATAGAAATTGTTAGGTAACTTACTCTTTAAATTTTTGTCATCGTCTTTTTCTGGAGTAGAGTGAAGTTGGGAAAGTTCATTTACGGATGAGGAAGATGCTACTGGTTGAGGTCCTTGACACTGCTTTCCCGACCTCAATGTAATGGCACTTACATTTTTGGGATTCTGGACAGATTGAGAAGGTAATCTGTCAGAATTTTGGGATTGTTATTGATTTAACTGTGTAGCCAATTGTTCCATCTGATTAGTTAAGCTCTGAATGGAGGCTCTGGTCTCTTGTTGAAACTGCATGTTTTGCATAGTCATTTGCCTCACAATTTCTTCAAGGGAAGGTTGCGGAGGGGCCTCGACTATTTGCTGTTTCTAGGGTTGTTGCTGTTGTTGTTGTTGCTACTGGATTGGTGGAGGAACGTATGGTCTGCTTGGGCCAGCAGCATTTTGAAAATAAGGTTGTTGTTGTTGCTGCTGCTATTGTGAAGGGCAAAGGTCTATGTGGTGGTCGGCAAAAGAGCATAAACCACAGAGTCTGGCGACAGGTGCAGATTTTTGTTTCATGGCCAGTTGGGTTACCAGGTTAACCAAGGCATCTAGTTTACCTTCAAGCTTCTTAGTCTCGGCTGATGAAGATGAATTCGTGGCTACTTCATGCACTCCTCTAATGATAATAGCATCACTTCTGGCACTAAATTACTGGGAGTTTGAAGCCATCTTCTCAATTAAATTTCTGGCTTCAGCAGGGGTCATGTCTCCAAGAGCTCCACCACTGGTAGCATCTATCATACTTCTCTCCATGTTGTTGAGTCCTTCATAAAAAAACCGGAGAAGAAGCTGCTCAAAAATCTGGTGGTGAGGGCAACTGGCACATAGTTTTTTAAATCTCTCCCAGTATTCATATAGGCTCTCTCCACTGAGTTGTCCAATACCTGAAATATCCTTTCTGATGGTCGTGGTCCTGGAAGAAAGGAAAATTTTTTCTAAGAATACTCTCTTGAGGTCATCCCAGCTCGTGATAGACCTTGGAGCAAGGTAATATAGCCAGTCCTTTGCCACTCCCTCTAAAGAATGAGGAAAGGCCTTTAGAAATATGTGATCCTCCTGGACATCTGGTAGTTTCATGGTGGAGCAGACAATATGGAATTCCTTCAGATGCTTATGTGGGCCTTCACCTGCAAGGCCATGAAACTTTGGAAGCAAATGGATTAGTCCAGTTTTAAGAACATATGGGACATCCTCATCAGGGTATTGGATGCACAAGCTTTCGTAGGTGAAATCAGGTGCAGCCATTACCCTTAGAGTCCTCTCACGGGGTGGAGGTTGTGCCATATTCTCAGAATGTTCAAAATTAGAATGTTCAAAACTATAATGCTCAAAATCACCAATAACAGAATGCTCAGGATGCTCAAAAGGTACTAAATGATGTCTAACTAATCTATGAAATGTCCTATCTATCTCAGGATCAAAAGGTTGTAAGTCAGATGGATTGCCTCTAGTCATACACTATATTTAGCATGCACAACTAGTTGCCTTCTTATGCAAGTAACAGTGTAAGTTTGAACTAAAACTACCATTAAATGATATACAAATTACTTGAAATTTTGTGAGCAGCCTTACAAAATGATGAGAAGATAGCACAAAAAATTTCAAACAAAAATTCAAAGTCTAACTATAGAAGCTAAAAATGGTAAGTTAAGAAAAATAAGAGAATAATACTTGGAAAATAAAAAACTTTTGACAGAATCACAATTTTTGGAAGAAGGAGACCTCAGCTAGCCTACAGCAGGTTGCCACGACATGGGAAATTTTTTTCTACCCCAAATACATATATAATAATTGCGATTCTGATAACCGGAGCAAAAGTTATGGCCGTTTGAAGTTTAGACAAAAATTAAATTTGCTACTTCTTTTTGAACTTTCAAATCTGACCAAACTAAGGGCTCCAGCTATTTTTCCCACAAAATATGGATCAAAAGAAGTGACCACAAAAAAATTCAGCAAAAAATAACAACTATAGCTACCAAAACAAAAAATCCCAATTAATTCAGCAAGGGTGGTCTCTAAAATTTGTCGCTAAGGGATTTCCACTACTACCCTGTTTTCCAGCAAGTGTTCTATTCAGCAAAAGTGGTCGCTAAATCTGTCGTAAAACACTATTCACAGCAAAACATCAAAACTGAAACAGGGGAAGCGCTGAACAGAAAAAAAACTAAAACAGAACACACAATAAACAAAATAACAAGGTACTAAACAATACTAACACAGCACTAACACAACACGAAAAAATTAAACACTAACACAAGAATTAAACACTAACACGACACCAACTACTATGAACCTTTGGACACTGCTCCCCGGCAACGGTGCCAAATTTGATCGAGGTCGTACCCGAATCAAATAAACATTAAAATGTAGTAACTAGGAAGTGATCCTAGGTCGTTTCCCAACGAGCAATGATACACCAAATGTTCATGACAGATAGTAGGAAAATAGTAACGAATGGGGGGGTTGTTTGCTTTTGTAAATTAAACAGCGAATAGATGTGAATTAGAAAATATCATAATTAAAACACGTTGATTCCCCTTGATTCACAAGCAAGTCTCTTATGCTAGGTTACGAGAGTTTATCCTTTATCAGTTGAACCACTTAATCCAACCCTAAATTAAATTACTAAGCGAAATTTAACATAAGGCATTCATTATGTGATTAAGTAACACATACACCAATTAATCATAAACGATCATTAAGCAAGAACATAATTAAGCGCAGAGACAATTAATCAAGCACTAAGCATGCATGATTTAATAGCAGCAAATTCAGAGTAATTAGTGAAGAGGAAAAACTGAACAGAATTTAACAGTAATAATAGAACCTCAAAGAGAATTGTGCTTGATCCTCAAGAGAAAGCAACGCTGGAGATTTAGCCTTCCATTAATCAATAGAGAACGAAATTATAGATTGAAGAACGGAATTTTATTGCTAAAACGAAAAGTCAAAACTGGAATTGCAAAACGAAAAAGTGTATAAGAAAAGCCTAAAACTAAAAACGAAAACAGGAGAGAGAGGAGACAGAGGGCCTAAACTAGAACCTTGGTGCTGTTATATAGTTTTTCAGCCCCAAAGCTTACAAATATGTTTTAAATCCAAGCCCATAAATAAAATCAAATCAAATCTAGATAAGATAAGATAAGATCTAGATGAAATAATATCTAGATGAGATCAAATCTAAATAATATCTAGTTAAGATAAGATAAGATCTAATTTTGTAGAATAAAATAGTCTTCCCTCTTCAAGTCCAAGCCCAATTCTGGATTCAAGTCCAATTCTTCATTAATTCCTGAAATTAGATTAAAAACATCATATTAGCTTAATGGGACCAAATAATAAAACTGCCTAATTAATTTGACAATTAAGACTAATCAATAATTAAAATGGTGCAAAAAGGGTTAAGAAATAGGAGAAAATAATGGCACATCAGTTAGGCCCTTGCTGCTACTATGGTCTATTAGATGGCCCACCCTGGTCTTTATTGAACTGATTATCGGGATGAGTTCTCCATTGATTTTGCTGCTGGTATTGCTGGCCATGTTGAAATCCTGAAAATCCACTTGCATTAAAATTCTGTCGTGGCTGGTTTCCCATGTAATTAACTTCATGAGCTATTTCTTCCGTGGCAATACACAAGCCCGACTCATGAGCTCCACCACAAAGTGTGCAACCTGCAACCTGCAAAACAGAAGAAGGTAAAGGTTGACTAGCATTTAGTTGTGTTGGCAACTTACTTAATGTGTCCGTCAAAGCCTCAAGTTGCTTAGAAAGCAACTTATTATGCGCCAACAAAGCATCTTGTGATGACAGCTCCAATAAACTCTTGGTGGGAAAGTATGATCTATCACGCAAAATAGCATGATCACTAGCAACCATATTTTCTATTAATTCCATGGCTTCTTCGGGGGGGTCTTCAATTTTATTTTCCCCCTATAGAAGCATCTAAAAGATGCTTAGATTGTGGCCTCAACCCGTCAATGAAAATGTTCAACTGTATAGGCTCAGAGAATCCATGAGTAGGAGTTTTCCGCAACAAGCTACGAAATCTTTCTAGAGCTTCACTCAAAGATTCATTTGGAAACTGGTGAAAAGAAGAGATGGCATCCTTTCCTTTTGTAGTCTTGGACTCTAGGAAATATTTCTTCAGAAACTTTTCCATAACTTCATCCCAAGTCCTCAAGCTATTACCTTTAAATGAATGCAGCCACCTCTTGGCTTCTCCAGATAGTGAAAATGAAAATAAGCTCAACCTAACAGCATCTTCTGGCACTCTAGCAATTCTGATTGTGTTACAAATTTCAATGTAAGTTGCTAGATGTGCATAAGGATCTTCATTGGGAAAACCATGGAATTGGTTGCCCTGTATCAGTTGGATTAATGAATGAGGATATGTTATATTCAGGGCTTGAACCTCTGGCAGCGCAATGCTAGTGAAAAACTACGGCACACAAGAACTGGAGTAGTCTTCAAGGGTCACCCTTCTCGGTTGCTCTTCAGCCATTGTGTCAGTGTCAGACATTGTAGTCTATGATTCCCTTGTCTCTGGAAAACTAGAAGACGACTCAAAAGATTGAGGTTCTTCAAGAATTACTACTGCTTTTATATCCAACAAAAATTTCCTTCGCCTCACTATGTTGTTCCTTCTACAAGTTGCTTCAATTTCCAAGTCTAATGGAAACAAATTACCTACAGATGATCTACGCATACAAAGCACTAGCAGAAACAGCAGTTATCCAATTCCAAAGAAAAATAAATTATGCAGTAAACAAATATTCACAAAAACAAACAATGGATCAAAGAATAAAGAATAAACACCTATAAAATGAACTAAACTTTCCAAATGGAAAGTAGTTCCCCGGCAACTGTGCCAAAATACTTGTTCACTCCTAGGTACTACTTGTTTTATGGAAGTGAAATCTAACCGACAAGTGTATCGGGTCGTCAAGTAAATAATAAAATGGTATAAATCGAGTATCAAACTCAGGAAACTTGTTTCATTTGGAAAAGCATCATTCAACAAGCAGGTATTTGTACAAAGAATTAACTATCATGAATTAAAAACAAAGGTGATTCTATTCTAATTAAAACAATAAATGTGAGCAAGTAGGTGTGAAAATAGATATGTAAAAGCGTTGGGTCCTCCTACTGAGATACTTGATTCAATTAATTATATTTCTCTATTTAAGGTTATTTCTGTGTTCTATGCTGAGGACTACGATACCAAACATTGATGTCTCGTGAGTTTGGACTAATTCTAATTAAACCTCGTTCTCGGATTCCTCATCGAACTTAGCCTAACTGAACAACGTTACGACTACAGCATAATAAAAACTAAATTACCGCACGTCGTGTCTAGACATACAATAATCTAGCCCTGCTTTATCCAGTTTGAAGGATGCACATTTTCCAATGCTAAAGCTCCTAACAGCACACACAAATGGGTGATCAAACCACAAACATGAGATAATTAAGCACAGATAGAAGCAATGAACACATAAAACAACTTTAAATATATATGAAAAAAGTTTACATCAAGTGTTCAACAGAATTTCCCAACAAAGGGGTTTAGCCTTCCATCACAAGAAAACACCTTTTACAATCAAGAAGTGGGCTTTCAGAGAAAATATCAGATTACACAACTGTGGTGATGTCTCCTCCACCTCTAGGAACCTAGAAATTTCTCCTAGACCTAAGATCCTCCTAAAAGCTAGTGGCTTTCCTCCTTGCTCCATTTTTTGCCTCTTTTTTCCGTTCTTCACCAAGCTCTCTTAGTCTATTCGGACTCTCCTTTTCTTTTTCTTCACTTCAGGCTTAAAAAGGGCTTTCTGACCTCGAAGGCTCGCTTAGGGTCATTTTCGCGCTTAGCGCGAGTAAGTGAACTTTGGCTAACTGCGACAAGCGCGCTTAGTGCCAGAAGGGGACAGATGACTCGCTAAGCGAGCTGATGACACGCTAAGCATGGACTTGCATGGAAGATTCCCTCCCAGATTCCTCTTACTCGCTAAGCCAACTGCTGCCTCGCTTAGCAGATGATACTCGCTAAGCGCATGATCTCGGCGTAGCGAGACAGCAACTTCTGCACCTTCCAAATGTTCTCCTTTTTACCTGAAATTGAAGTGAAAATTACATTAATTCCATGTAAAGAGATTCTTCTGAGCACAAACTCATTTAATCAAGAAAATATTTACAATCCTACAAAAGGAACCATAAATTGGGGAAAATAAATACATTCTGGAAATCTTTTCTATACAAAAGTTAGTCGTAAAAGGCGACCAACAATTACATTCTGTGCAAAATAGTAATTCTTCAGTCAAACATAGTGCATCATCATTTGAGCAAGCAATTCCAAGAAGGACTATGCTGATGTTGGATCAATTTTATCCATGCATTCATGATTCCATTGAAAACATTGTGGATATCGTGCAATTGTTGCCTTATTAGGTGTGGGTGAAAATTCATGGTCTTTGGTGCGTAACCATTTGCTTAAAGAACTTGCCAAATGGTCTAATGAGTATATCAACCTACTTGGTGGCATAAACAAATTTGAGGAATTAAAGTAGTCCCTACTTGTTGGTGGATTTTCCATGGTATATAATTTTTGTTATTTTTTATTGGATTAAATTTGGTTTAAATAAATGTAATTATAATTGTTACATGTAGATTACCATAGATAAGTGGATGAATATAACTGACATGGGATATGTGATTGCATCAATGTATAATGTCATCCTTGTTTCTCTTTCTCTCCAATAAAGCATGACGTTTTTTCCTCTTAGAAGTCAACCACCAATAGATTGTTCTGTACATCGTGTAATATGTATCGATCATGTGTATGACAATCATTTTTTTTAGGTAAATGCATGATCATCCTGTTTGTTTAATTTATGTATTAAATTGTGTTATAATAATTTGAATGTGTATGTCCATATGTAACAGGTATTTATAAGAGACTATTGTCCCTTACTGCCAGTAGCTTTGGTATGGTCTATACATTGTCATCCTTAAGAAAAGCAGTGACCAACACCATATATTAGTAGAATGCAACAGTACAAAAATTTGTTGATGTTGAAAATAGACTTTGCTGATTTAAGTGAAGATTGAACATTTAGTTACTTATATAATTGTCATGTAATACGATAATATACATGTGTTTCATTGAATGTTCATATAATTATCTATTTTACTTAACTTTCAATTATAATTAAGGTCACTATAATACCTAGTGTTTAGTGTTACATGTGTGTATTACGATTTAGTGTTACTTGAATACATATGGTTTATTGGTACTTCACTAATTGGGGTTTATTGTAATGTCACTACTTAGGGTTAATGTTGCTTTACTAATTAGGGTTTTGGGATGTTTTAATACCTAGTGTTTAGTGTTACGTCATAAGTTAGGGTTTAGTGTTTTTTCAGTACTTAGGGTTTATTGTTATGTGACTAATATAGGGTTTATGATTTAATTCTCAACCTAGGGTCTAAGGTTACGACAGTTGTTAAATAATAAACATTGTGTAGTTACAAAAATAAATAAAATGGATCTCAAATAAAATTAAATAATAAACATTGTCTAATTATATTGCATACAAAAATAATATAAAACCTAATAAATTCTAAAGGTCTTCATGCATCTTCCATACACAGCCTTCATCGCGACCACACATATACATTGTGTTCCGCAACCACACCTCTAGCGATCCTTAGGCAATCTCTGGCGATAGTGTATGCTTATGTACCTTATGTCACGATCCTTAGGTTTAGCAATCGTTCCAACCTTTCAACTATTGCTTGGCAAGCCTCATATTACATTGACAATAACGGAAAAGGTTTATACTTAATGCATGTTCAAATAAAAGGAGTAATAGAGTCAATTGAAACATATATTTTACCATTGCATGTCGAGGGTGCTCTACATGAGCAAGTGCATCTGCAGGTGTTTCGACCATAGTTGTTGCCGCCACCAGGTGCTGAGGAATATCTGGTTCAATAAATGTGTCATTCTACACCACATGTGGATGTCTAGGTGGAGCCTCAGTCTATGTCGAACTTATGAAGGGATGAGAAATCCTGTAGAACCACTCCATGTAGTCTGCTGCACACTGTCCAGACACAACACATATTTGATCCACTGATTCAAGGTATTCAGAAAACTGAATCCATCTACATCAATATCTTTTATGCATAATGTTGATGCAATAAGGTATGGAGGAATGATCTACACATACCCAAACTATCGCACAACCCTCTCTGGTCGGTATCTGACAACAGATGGACCCCATCAGATATGTCCGGAAAACAAAGAAATGCCTTCCTAGACTTCCAATGATAGGCACGTGGTTTCCTCTCATGATAATCTTCAGCAGCAATACAGAAAGCAATAGAAGGAAAATGCTCTTAGATCCAACACTAGACATATTTTGAAAACAAAAAAAAATTCAAAACAATAGTCAACATAAATTACATAACAAAAAAAAATTCAATTCAATTATAATTACCTGTAAAAGTGTGATATATTCTACAAGTTTCCTAGCCCTCTCCATGCGTAGCTTCCACTCTGGGTAAGGTCACAAAAGGCATCCAAGAATACCATATGCACGTGTGTGACACTCTTGTTAGCAAAGAGTGTGCAGCCTACCAGATACAAGAGATATGCTCAAGTTGCTACAGTCCACTGTGCTACATCACATTTGTTGCGATAAATGTCTCGCAGCCAGGATAGTCGAACATATACCCCATGGCATTGTATTGTCTCAGCTCTTGCTTCTTCTAAATTAACTTCAAGCAATTCAACTAACAGCAACACAACTTCATCCATATGAAGAGCCTCGAAGCTATGAAAGGCGCCTGTGATGGGTAGATGAAGCAATGATGCCACATCATCGAGGGTGATAGTCACCTCTCCTACAAGAAGATGGAAACTAATAGTTTCCTTATGACACCTCTCTGTAAAAGCCGATTACCAGTGCCTAACGAACATGCGATCAAAGGAATTAATCTTGTGGCAACCACTATGCCTTAAATATCTGGAGCAGACCTGCCAAATTTCTCAACCTTCCTTCCATGGGAGGATATCTTCAACTCAGGGTGTTCTTGAAAATGAAAATATAAATCATTTCAATAATAATAACAAATAGTTACAAAAATATTATTTATTTAAAAATATAAATACATCTCCATTCCAAACAGTCATTGCAACATGATGAACATAGTCAATCAAAACTGATGTGTCGTGGGGTCCACCTGAAAAACCTTCAACAATAGTAACCACATCATCAACAACTACTTCTTCAGGCTATTCATGGACTTCATCAGCTGCATGATTCACGTGCAGAACATCCTCAGCATTAGATGCATCTTCTCGTTGCCTATGTGCAGATGCAATGGACCTTTGCTACTAGGGAGCTTCATACGAATCACGACTTACTTCTCTCCCTAGGGCTCTTCTTATAACTCTACCTAAAGCCCAACCCAAACCTCTGGTTCTAACCATAATCTGCACATTATAGCAATTATAACAACTAAAGTCATCATTCAAACAATACTACAATCAATTACTATTTTTTAATTCTTAAATTAAAAAAATATTTTTAAAATTACTTTTTATTACTTTTATAAATTCTAAATGAATATGGAATTTTTTTTTCCAAATATATAAACTTGACAACACTAATGAAGTAAATTTATATTAATGACCAAAATGTAAGTACAATTTTGGTTTTAATTTCTAACAAATGACTATTTTATTTTTTTAACAAATTACTAACACAACAACTTTTAATTTTTTAAAACAAACCAAAAAAATTTAATTTTATACTTCCAACCACTATTTATATAAATATTTAATACTATGAGTGTACTTAAATATACACCACTATATAAATAAAAAAGTAATTTACTTACATCACAAATATAAATTAACTACTTACATTTTACAAATAAAAAATAATAATAATATTTATACATTCATTTTTAAATAAAAAAAATTGTTAACTTTTTTTTATAAAAAAAAAACAACTTCATGAAACAAATATAACTAATTAAATATAAACACATAAAAATATACAACAATTATTTTAAAAAAAAAATATTTACAACAAAATAATTAATTTATTTTTATTCATAAAAGTATAATTCTATTATTATTTCATTCATTAATAAAATAAATTTAAAAAAATATATGGATTTCGCATCAGACAAACACACACACGCACCCATTTATCATATAACAACAAACACAGGCACTTATGGTGACGAGAGGGTGACGACAGTGCCAAAAACTGGCTAAACGACATGAATGAAGGGAGACGACGGCGACGGCGCAACAAGAAACACACAACAAAGGAGGATGAGAACAAACAATGCACCCAAGGTGTACAAAAAGGAGGAAGGGAGACACCTTTTTAAAATTTAAGTGAAGGGAATTTTCGTCACTTCACTTAAATTGTTGGGTACACAAACAATATGTTTGGTGCACGTAGCAAAACCCCCCACTTTCTCATAGCCCCATAGATAGGACTTTGGAGTATGGTAAGCATGATCTACCATTATCTCTCTATTTAGTATTTAACATGTGTAAAGATGTGTGACATTAAAAATGTACTAATATTTAAATAAGATATTTTTTATACTTGTTAAGTCACTGTTGAATAAAATGGTTAAGCAACTAAAAAATAAGAGTGCTACTAAATATACACCTTCTAACATACTTTTATGGTTATTTATTAAAAATTATAAAATTATGAACGAGACTTGTTAAATGCATATTTGGTTGAGCTTTGCAAGTTCACAATGGAAGTTATTCTCTCTGACTTTTGTGTTATTTCATGTTTGGACGTGATTTGGCGCCTCATGTACGTGGTTCCAAACATAGGCTAAATAAGAAGTGGATTTCACTAAATTTTATAATTTTTAATGAATTTGAGTCAATAGTAAAGTATTTGTTCAAAAGGGAAAATTATTAAGTGATCCTAGACTACCATGGTTGCTATTAATCTTCATATGACACATAATTTAAGTGAATTTTATTAGATGGATTAAAAAACTTGAGTATGTGTCACATAAATATTGGTAGGAATCATATGAATATATTATGGTCTTAGATTACCAAAAATTTCTTAAAAGAGTATGTTATAGAGTGTGTTTTTAATATTTTTAAAAGAAATATATCGTAGTAATGACTAATTGTTGGTTTTTTATAAAAGGCTAGGTGTTGTTCTTGCCTTCTATGATTTTTTTTTCTAATATAAAAAATATTTGTATAAATATTGAAAATGTACACTATGTATATATGATGCATTATACAAAAATTATATCAATGAAAGCAACTTGATGTATCTGTTTTGTCAGCGTATAATATTTTTTATATGGTGAGAATTCGTAAATAATATCCACCTAAGAAATTTCCCTGTAGTGATTCCATGTATGCAAATCAAGGAGAACCAATTATTTCATTAATATGCTAACGAGCTTGTCGTAATTAATGTCTATCGCTGTTTTGGATTTCTCCACTAAATTAATTCCTCATTGACCATCTTAATTAGATGCTTATTCAATTCCTCCATTATTCCAAAAATAAATATCGAAATTACTGTATCAATTTGGTTATAACTAGTGCAAATGTTGATGGAAATAAGAATAAAGTGGCCAAGGTGCTTTTTAATTCCACTTGCAAAAAAGGAGGTTTTCCTTTTGTAAAGGATGGTGGTTAGTCTTGTCATATACTGTAGCCAAAGCGAGTAGCAGGACCATTTAGCCTTCTACCGTCATGCATGGTGTGGTAATTGATTTATTAGACTTGGCAGATTTTATATCCTTGCCCAAGTTGCAAGGGAAGACAAGGGTCATTTTAAAATGCGTCAATAATTTTGGAATTTCTATGAATAATTTTGAGAATAAAGTTAACAAAAAGTGAAGTACTACTTTATAAAAAGGGTCACATTTTTCGATCTTCAAAAGAAAGGTTTGGTTAATGCATGTAGAATTACTTGTGGAATTGTATTCTATGACTCGTCATGTGATTTCATAATTTCACCCCTCATCTTCATGAAAAAATGTATAATTAAGTTATGTTAGGATTTTTTTTCATAAACACTAGTAACATGAGAAAATAAAAAGGAAAAATAATTATTTTATCATAAGTTAAAATTAACTTATATATAAATTAATGTATAGAAGTTTTTTCATATTAGATTCTTCAAAAGCTAATTTTGACTTATGCACAAGTTAATTTAACTTAAAAAATAAGTTTTTATTTTATTTTTTATTATCTTCTCTAAACATTTATAGAAAAAATTATCAAAATAGAGTCTTATAATGTGTTTGGAACCACGTTTATAGATCATATTGAAGAAGAATGACGCGGAAGCTACAGTTACTATGTTGTGATCTATGCGTGTTTCATGTTGATGACATAATTTCAAAGAACACATCAATAACCCGCATTGAAGAAGGATGGCGTGAAAGCTACAACTATCAATGTTGTGATTTATGTGTGTTTAATGTTGATGACGTGGTTTCAAACCCAAGATTTATGTGCGTTTAATGTTGATGATGTAGTTCTAGACTCATTGCTAATTTTTTGTACTCTATGTAATTTATGTGTTTTTTATCATCTTCTCTAAACATTTATAGAAAAATTTATCAAAATAGAGTTTTATGTTGTGTTTAGAACCATGTCCATAACTCACATTGAAGAAGGATGACACGGAAGCTACAACCGCTATGTTGTGATTTATGTGTGTTTCATGTTGATGACACGGTTCCAAAGAACGACGTCAATAGCCCGCATTGAAGAAGGATGGCATGGAAGTTACAACCCTCAATGTTGTGATTTATGTGCATTTAATGTCAATGATGCAATTTCAAACCCGGTTAATATCTTTGTACTCTTTGTGATTTATGTGTGTTTAAAACAGATAACGCAATTCTAGACCCATCGTTAATATTTTTGTACTCTTTGTAATTTGTGTTTTTTATTGTCTTTTCTATACATTTATAGAAAAATTTATTAAAACACAGTCTTATTTTATGTTTGGAATCATGTCTATAGCTCACATTGAAAAGGGATGATACAGAAGCTACAACCGCTACATTGTGATTTATGCGTATTTCATATTGATGGCATAGTTCCAAAAGAACATCAATAGCCCACATCGAAGAAGAATGAAGTGGAAACTACAACTATTAATGTTGTGATTTATGTGTATTTAATGCCGATCACACTGTTTCAAACCCACTGTTAATATTATTTTATACTCTCTATAATCTATGTTGTTTAATGTGGATGACCGGTTTCAAATCCCCTGTTAACATTTTTGTACACTTAAATATAATTTAGCATTATTAGATATTTAATTTAGTGTCCTAATTTAGTCTCCCAAAAAACTTGTCGACACATGCATGACTTTTGCATTATGCACAAATTGAAGCATATATGCGCACACCTACTTGAGAAAATATGAGATTGGTCCAAAACAAAGAAACAGTACAATTGTGCACAAGGAATTTGTCTCCGCATATCCTGTTTTCCAAAGCCAGGCTTGTAGAAAGTGGAGCAGATGTGGTCAAAATGACCTTATTGCTAAGAAGAAAAGCTTATGAGTGATGATTTGCACCTCTAATCAAATGCACATAATAGCTTCTATTTCAATTATTGCAGCTTTGTATTTACTCGGTTGTGAATCAATTATGTAATTTCTAGATTCTCCTTCCAAGGAAAGTTTGTAGGCGTGTCTTTGTACAATTGAGCAAGAGAGAGGGTACATATTTTAGAATCATGCACTTTACAAGGTTAATCATGCAGAATAAGTGCTAATAGAACATCACAATAGTATATATTAATCTAGAGTAAAATTAATTAGAAGGTAGCTACAACGTACTGTATTAGCAACTTCATTAATTAGTTATTTTATGTCAAAGATTATCTGCCACGATGTTTACTTTTTGTCATTGGATATTTTATTTATTATTATCATCAGGTCCCCAAAGCACTCTTTAATTTGCGGGAGGGAAGTGGTATGGCTAGATAGATTCTTCATTCTCATTTTCAAACAAAGGCAATATGTGATCAATGTTTTTTCAAACAAAGGCATATAAATGAGTAAATGTGGCCTATTAAATCCTATATGAAAGTCAATTAACACAAAGTCATATTTTTTAAAATAGAGTAAAAATTAAACCTTTTTTAAAGATGCTTAAATTATACTATGACCATTTCCTCTAATTTTATAAGTTACAGTCACTTTCTTTGGAAGATCAATGTATTATACCTAGATCTATTTTAATATAAACAAAGATTTTAGACATGATTTTTTGGGTATAGTTCTCAATATCATTGGCAACGAGGTTTAACCTGTATTGTTATATGAGAGACTTTATAAGATAAAATATTGATTTTGGTTTAAGTTCCAAAGTTGATAAAAAAAAAATTGTTTTTTTATAAAAAAAAAAAAAAAAAAGATGTTTAAGGATCATCTCATCAATAATAAGTTATTCAAGATTAGCTACCCGTGAGTTGTGTCACTTAAAATCGTGTGAAAAGAAAAAGGAACTCTTTAAATACTTGTTTATGGTTATTCATTGCCGAAAGTAATTAACTTATAACAAACTAAAAAGGTGTGAACATGTCCTCACTCAAGTAATTAAGAATAGTGTAATTTTTTTAAAAAGGAGAAAAAAAATTATAAATTAAACATCTTCTAATAAAAGAATAGATTGTAATTTACTCCTTAAACTATTATTTGATGATTTCTAACAGTGACATGGCATCCATGTAAAATCTAATTATCAAATTTTGTTCATCTAAATTCTAATCTTTCTATTGAGAAAATACTCTATCGTGATAAAAACAGGACTCATGTTATTTTATGCTAAATTGGACTCATTTTACACACCTATATATACATTATCTATTATCATATCTGATTAATAAATGCTAAAGACTTGTTTTTGGCGAAATAAAAGGCTTAGGTTGTCTCCATAAACGGGCATTTAAAATTATGTTCAACAGAATGGTTCCGTACATATAAATTCACAATGACTATGATCCTTTCTTTGGATTTACTCAGTGAACAGTGTACAAACAGTCTTAACCATCATGCATGACCAAATTCTTTGTTATAAGAATATATTACCCATCTAATCCGACATGAATCACGCTTGTTCCATATGTTTCTATTTATTGTAATTAAAATAACTAATTAATCCACATGAATCTCACTTTGTACAAAATATATTCGTGCATCTTAATCTTATCTTCGAAGAACCATTGCTAAGGTACTAGATTACGGATCTATCAATAAACTCTTTAATATTTTAAATACAATTCCTTCAACAGTATCCCCTCACATACATAAAATGCATTGCCATAGTACAAGATGGGGAACCTTTCTCTTTTAAGTTAACATTTCATTCTAGACTTAGTTTGGAATCCAATAATATTCTTGAACGACATTGAAAAACCAAAGTTTGGTACTTGTTTTGCCTTCACCGTTTTTCACCTTTCATAAGTTTTAAGGTTGATGAAGAAACAAAATTCCAACACCTTCCTTCAAGTTCATATTCCAAGAAGGCAATAACTAACTAATAGTCTAATGTAAGATATTCACATAAAACATGGTAAAAAAAAAAAAAGCACAGACACTGTACCAGTGAACTGAGCAAAAAGACACTGGTTCTAGCCATAAATAATAATAATGATAATAATAATTCAAAACAACCACCACCACCACATCATGCATGGGAATAGTGTTGGGAGGGCAGCATTTGGAAAACCATGTTTGGTGTCTGAGGTCCTAGGTAAGAAGACTCATGAACAGAACTTCTGTGCAGATTTTGGCCATGCATCTTAAAACCATATGAGTTAAGGCCATAAGGGGACATGAAGACTTGTTCATGTGCAGGGTTGAGTGGCATAGCCACTCCTGCATTTGGCTGATTGCTCCACTGGAGGTTCAATCCGGATGAGGTGACACTAGAATTCGGCTGCTGCTGCTGCTGCTGCTGGTGTGAGAGAATAGTGGAATGTTGTGGCGAAGTGGATCTCTTGCTTTCATCAGAAGAAGTTCTGGTGGTTTCTGTGAGATTAACCGTTGTAATGTCATGTATGCTAGCCCTCCTCTTGTCCTTGCCTCCTGATAGTTGCCTTATGAAGTACTTCTGAGCATGGCTAGCAACTTGAGTTGGCGTCCGAGTGATCACATAATTGCGCGATATGTTCCTCCAATCACCTTTGCCATACTTCTTCAGCCCCAGAAGAAACAACCTGTGGAGAATTTTCACAAATCACAATCAAATTCAAAAGTTAAAACCCAAAATCTGATGTAGAATAGCACATGAATTTATTTATTTGACTTAACCAACCACCCCCACATAGCTTACCTCATGAAAGCTAAAAAGACCTTAACACAAATAACAAATATCCAACAATTAATAACAGCATAGCATTATTGCTCCTTTTCCTAGCTTATATATAAAGTACATCATAAATTCATAATAATTCATAAACATAACTACATCCATTAATCCCTTACTGCCCTCATGTACACCAATTTTCCTTTTTTAAACCAATTTACATTTTCAAGAACCAAAAAGTAACATAGTACTAAAATCTTCACTTAGTATTTCACACACAAACCCACATATGGAATTCAAAATTCAAAAAGCAAAAGTAATAATAAAAAATAAGCAAAAAGGTTACACATACTTGTGTTCTTCTTCAGTCCATGGCACACCTTTCTTCCTTTCCTGCTCAGGAGGTCTGCCAGAGGAGGATCTCTTAGCAGTGAGTCCTTTGAAGCCATCACCATAGGCAGGATTAACCCAATCCAAGGTGAAGGGTGAGGTGGTGGTGGTGCTTCTGTATCCTGGAATTGAGATCAACCCTGCTTCTATGTCACAAACATCTGCTTCCAATTCCTTGTACTGCTTCACCACATCCATGACTGTTTTTCCCGGTATCATCTCGGCTACCTTGTGCCATCGTTCCGGCGTGTCCTTATCGTAAACCGCAAGAGCATTCTCAAACAGCTTGTTCTCTGCAGGGGTCCATTTGGTGTTGTTGTTGGTCCTGTTGTCATCAAGAAGCCAATTGGAATTGTACGTGTAAGGTGATGCAGGAGGGAGGATCTCCATTTCCCACTTCATCACACCAAATTCACAACACAATTCAACACACGAACTATGAGAGCATGTAGAACAAGGTTTTCAGCCAATTGAGGATTGGTTTGGTTTGGTGTGTGTGTTTGTGGATTTTATTTTACTTGAAAGATTGCACAAACTTTTATGGGAAGCAGGGTTGATTCAGGGGAAGAGAGAGAGGGAGATAGTAAGTGAGAAGCAGAGGTGGAGGTTTTACCACAACACTATGAAGGATAAATCAACAAGCATTTTATTTAAAGGAATCAGAATAGCCTTTATTTTGTGTAGGAAAGGAGGCATGCTCCTCAGGAATCTACAAAAGACCCACTTTGGTTTAAATAAAAATAAAAATCACAGAGAATGCTCCAAATTGAGGTTTAAGATTATTAACTAATTGGTTCAAAAGGAAAAACCCTAGAAACCACTTGTGAGATGAGATCTAAACCCAATGAACTTCCCTCCCAGATGCTAAACTGGAACTGAGACACAGCAAAAAAAAAAAACACAAAAAAAATTGACAACTTTCAGAGAGAAAAAACTGACAAGTCTTTCTCCAGCTTCAATTTGAACTTAACCCAATTGGGAAAGTGATTAGAAGCTAAGGAGAAGCAAAAGGGCTGCAACCAAAGACAATGAATGTACAAACCCAATTAGGAAAGAGCAGAAAGACTCTGAATTTATGAGGGAAGAGAGGGAAGTAATAGTAGTAGAAGAAGGAAAAAAAAGCTTGTTTAGAAAACAACACAAAACAAAACTTTCTTTTAAAAAAAATAAAAATTCCCCTTTTGCTTGATGCTGAGCAGCAAAAAAAAAGAGAGAGAAAAAAAAAACTAAGCACAAAATAGGAATAGGAGCCCCCCAAATGGAAAGAGAGGGAAATTTTATGGAAGCTGAAAAAGCAAGAATGAAACTTAAAACAAACTTTGCTACTCTCTCTCTTCTCCTCAAAGGAGAAGGCACCACCAAAGGGAGAGAAACAAAAAAGCAGTGGATGAAGCTGGTGAGCTGTGATTGGGTGCTATGTGTTTGTGGATCCTGCAATGCAACTATATAAAAAGTTCCCTCTTATTATAATAGAGACCCCTGCCTCTGTGCACTTTTTATTAAAAAGTATTAATAATAATTATAAAGTAATTAATTATTTATAAATGCATCATTTACGGATATATTTTATTTTATTCATTTATTTATTCATTCATTCATTTAAAAAATTGTCTTTTTGATTGGTTCTAAATGAAACGGGGTCTGGCAGCTATGTGTTGCACCGGTCAATGTAACATTGTAACAAACCACTTTGGGGTAAATATCATTCATAATTAGTCTTGAATTAAGGAGTTTCTTTAATTTTTAACATAATTATGTTAAAGTAATTTAAATATTAATTTGTGATTAGAGAGTAGTATAACACGGTTATTCAATTATAATCTATCATGCATAAATTTATTAATTTTGTAAATAATTATATTAAAATAATTTAAATAATAATTTGTAATTAAATAATAACATAACTGATCCATCTAATCGTAATCTATCATACATGATGAGTTTGTTAATTCTTAAAATAATTATTTTAAATTAATTTAAATGATGATTTATGATTGGATAATAATATAAAATTATTTTATCACCTAATCACAAATCATCATGATTTATACTAATATTAATAAAAATATAAGTGTATATATATTAAAATCTATAAAAAAAATCCGTCAATTTTTTTATAATTAATAAAATATAGTAAATAATATACTTACAGTGACCGTTTGAAATTTTTATACTATTACTTGATTGCATACTACATATCATGTTAAGTATGATAATTTTTTTTGTTTATTGGCAATGTATGTATAATAGCAAAATAATGTACTACTATATTAAATGTATATATACTATTATTTATTTTCTAAAATGTATGTATATAATAATAATAATAATAATAATAATAATAATAATAATAATAATAATAATAAATGATATAAAATTTATTGTAAAGGCACTAAAGCAATAAATGATATTTGTAAATTATCTTAATTATTTTGCTATTATGTATGTGTGATAAAATACCAGTAATACTTTAAAAATTATTACGAAGCAATATCATTTATTCATTTACTCCTATATAAGGGTGTGTTAAATGAGATAAAATGTTAGTAAAAAAAATAAAGTGAAATGCAAAAAATACATTTTAATATTTTTTTAGTTAATTTATCATCTCATACACTATTATGTTTTTTTCAATTTTAAAAAGTTTAGAAATTAGTTTAAATGAAAAAAATTGCATTCATAAATGTATCATTATGTTTAATGTTGAACGCGGACTACATACAATAATTACTAAGTATATTAATGGTATTTTTTTATTATTGACAATAATGACAATGTATATATAATAGCAAAATAACGTACTACTATATCATCGAGAATTCATAAAAAAAAAAAATGTGAGTACCAATAAAAACAAATATTATTGAATGCATAGATGAACTATTCTAGTTTTATCACTTATAGTTATTTCACATGAGTCAAACATAATTATCTTTCACTAAGAATACATGTGATTTATACCAAAAAATAATATTCTTTTTGTTCTTATTTATAATACTCAAGTTTAAAATAATTTATTTTTTTATAAAATCCAATTTATAATGTTGATAGCATTAATTATTTTTACAATAAAAATGTTTCTTATTAAAAGAAGAGAAAAAATATATTAAAAAACTAGAAGAAGGAAAATTATTAATTATAATGATAATTAAAAAAATTATAAACTTAAAGATAATATTATTATTATCAACTAAATTAATTACTTTTTTAATCTTCATGAATTAAGTAATTGAGTTTTATATATAGGAACAGGAAGAAGAAGTATACTATTATATTAAATGTATACATATTATTATTTATTTTTTTTAAATGCATGTATATTTTCTAATAACAAAAATATATGTATATTATAATAGTAATTAATAAATGATATAAAATTTTATCCTAAAGCAATAAATGATATTAGTAAATGATAGTGTGAGTATTTATTGTCAGGAGATATCATTAATGATCTCAATTACTTTGCTATTATGTACTACTATGTATAATAAAATACTAGTAAGACTTTAAAAATTTAATACCAAGCAATGTCATTTATTGCTTTGCAATAAATTTTCATATCATTTATTACTATTATTAATAGACATAAATTAAAAAGATAAGGCTGTTTTAAATTATATAAAATGTTAAAAATAAAGTGAAATGTAAAAAAAAATATTAATATGATCTCATACGCTATTATGAATTTTTCAATTTTTAAAATTTCATAAATTAGTTTAACTGATAAAAATCACATTCATAAATATATCATTATGTTTAATGTTAATCAAAAAATTTTAACATCGATTAATGAATTAAATAAAATATTTATTTGATTAAATAATTTATGATAAAATTTAAAACATGTCACAAAAGAGTTTAGTATTCGTGTACAGCTTGTGTAATTATTTTTATATTATCAAACAATAAAAAATCAATTTTTAAACCATCGATGGTTAATTATAATATAAAAAAATGTTTACAAAATTAGTATATTTTAAATAAAACTGGCACAAAAATAAAAATTTAGATCGTGTGAAAAACTTTGTATGAAAATCATCTCATGTTAAAGAATAAATACCTAATTTTTAAAATAAAAATATTATAAATATATTCCTTATTTTCTTCATCATTTAAAAAAAATATTTACGTTGCTCAACAAAAAAATATAATTCCTTACTCTATTCAACGTGTGTATTTTAATTTAAATGGAATAAATTGCAATTTAAATATAGTTTATTACTATTTTTCAATAACGTTATTAATTATTGTCTTAAGAATAACAATTAAGGAATTAAAAATAAAAAATTATTAAAAAAGTGACATTTATTATTAGTAGTAAAACATTCTGAAATTGATTTTTGATAAATTATTTTTATTGAATCTTTAATTTTTTTAGGGCAATAAATAATTTTTTTAATATTTTTTATTTTATTAAAATTATTTTAAGACTGATTTAAAATTTTTAAATTATACTGGTTTCCTCTTCAAAAACAAATTACCAGTTTTAGTTAAATAACACTGTAAAAATTTGTTGCAGTTACATATTTTAACATAATATTCTTTCAATTAAAATATATTATTTTTAATTACTTGAAATTAATCTAAGAATTGATGTTAAGATTTTTTATAATTCAAGGGGCCTTTTGGCATAGATCACAATGTCACTATGTTTTATATTTATCAATTACTACCTCCATTTTAAAATAATACTAGTCTTTTAAAGTTACAACACACTGATTAAGAAACTCAATTGATATAAATTTACAAATATTCTCAATTTTGTAACTTCTTTTGTTTCCTTAAAATAAAAAAATTACTCTTATTATAAATTATCTTATTCATCACCAATAACCAATATACTCTACTATTCACCTGTTTATTTTATAGTTATTGTCTCTTTTTAATACAAGTATTAATTCATCCTCTTACTTATGTTTAGATACTATTAACAAAATAGCTTAAAAAATTATTACTTTAGAATTCATGAAGTATTCTATCTGAATCTATATATAAAAATAATAATTATTTTTACATTGATTAAGAAAAATAGTTAGAATCATTTAATTTTATTAATATCAAGTAAAAAATAAGATTATTTTTAAAATATTTTATATTTAAATTTAATATCATTAATAAAATAAAATCATTAAAAAATAGAAATATAATTAATAAAAATATTTTAAAAATCATATGATTAAATAGGAATGAAATTAGTTAATTTATTTATATTTGAATCTAATATATAAAGTAATATATATATATATATATATATATATATATATATATATGTGTGTGTGTGTGTGTGAGAGAGAGAGATAGAGAGAGAGAGAGTTCAAAAAGAATGCTATTTAACTTTTGAAAGTTGAATGATTCGCTTGATAAAAAGAAAAGAAAAAAATTAAATTAAAAAATAAAAGGAATGAAAATTTTAAATTTTTATCTTTGTAACTATATATTAACTTTTTCTTCTATTTTTATTGTCAAACCAAAAAAAAATATTTTGTTATAAGAAGGTCACACTTCGGTAATACAAAAGTTGTATTTGATTTAAATGAGAAAAATAAAATAAAAAACAATTTTTTAATTAAAATAAAATATAAAAAAATAATAATCCCACGAAATAATATATAAATTTTTTCTTATCTTTTGTTTTTCTCCTTACAAACAAACGCGCCCTGTAAGGGTAGCCGCCAAAGCAACGGTTCAGATCGATAGGAAAATGTCACTCCGCAAGTTGATGCAGTGGGTCCACGTACGGTTGCAGAGTTAACCCTTTTCTCATTCGCCACCTTTCCACATTATTGTGTGTTTAGGATCTCAAGGAAGTGAGTCCCACAACAACAAACCGACCTACAAATGTGGCCACTTCTCATTGGATGATATTACCTGAGCAGCATCCAGTCCTTAAATTCTAAAATACTAGTCCTAGTACTCTGTCATGTGTATTTTCTCGATGCTCTCAATCTTAAATATACTATTAAATCGTCAAAACCTCAAATTACTGATGGTGCAGGAAATTATAATTAATTTGTGATCTAGTTAATTTAGTCAAAAGTTTTGGTCTAATTGTATAAATTATTCTAAACAATTTTGAAGTTTAATTTAATAATCTAGGATGACAACTCTCCCAACAACCAATGAATTTGATCCACGTAATGTCATGTGTCCTTTATAAAGGGCTTCAGTACGTACGTGATAATCATCATGCATATGTCACTGAAATCCCTTTTCCAATCAACTGACCCCCTCTCTTTTTTAAATAAGAATTTTCTGAAAGGATTTATTTTGTGTAAATTATAAATATTCTTTATATTATTATGTATTAACAAATTATTATATGTAATAAATTTATTAATTTTATAAGTTATTATGATATCTTTATAACTTGTATGATAAGAATCATAAAAGTCATACCCGATACATACAAATGCATCTCATATGCACCAACGTCTTTTTTTAAGAAAAAGTATAAATAGAGAAAATGAAACATGTTAAAAATGTGCATAACTTATATTTATCATTTTGGCTCATTAAAATATATTTGATAGATAAAATTGACCATTTTATTAACTTTTTGCATCAATAATGTTAATCTAAATGAAATCAAGCTTAAATAACTTAAATATAACCTTAAGTTTGAGTCCTGTCAAAACAAGATTATGAGTAGTTTAAATGTTTAGTTACAAAAATACTTTCACCAATTCCAATATAAAATATTTGTGTTCAAATACATAAATTGAGAAGCTTTTGGAGTATAAATATTTAGACATTTTGTAACTTTAATTCAAACATACAAGAATAGATTTCACTATAGATGGTAGTGAGTTAGTTTCTCTTTCATAAATTAGTGATAGATAAAATCAATAAAAACTTCACACTAATACAATACCAAAAAGTAATAAATATGAAATAAAAAGACATGAAATGGAATGAAGGTTATCATGGTACAATTTTTTGTATTGAATTGACGAGATAAGAAATCAGATATCTAGAATTTGTGAATAAAAGTCAATTTTATCCTTATCTACCTTTTTGTTTCCGTACCCGCAAAGAGCTCAAGAAGTAGTGTTTGTGTCATTTGGCAACTTTAATGTATTATTTCTCATCTATTTCTCTTAAATTAGACAACTCAATATTTATTTTATTTTTATTCTATTTTTTAAAAAATTATCTATCTTCTATTCTATGTTCTATTTCTCTCTTTTGAATCAAACATGACATTAATGAAAACTTTTTAGTTACATGTCATTGTTTAAAGTTAAATACTCCAAATATCAAATTATTCAAAAATATGATATGTGTGGTATCTTAAAAGAAAACAAATACTACAACAACTGTAACATCTCATTTCTTTTCGTAAATAAATTTAAAAAGCTTTTTAGTATAAATAAATAAATATAGAGCAAATAATAGACTGAGTATCTTAGGTATAAATAGTTATGTTAAGTCAGATGTCTCCTTTTGACCTTATTTTCATTTTTTCCCTTCTCCTCTCAAAACCCTTTCTTTTTCCCGCCGTCCATAAAACCTGTCTTAGAAAAAACGATGATCCCGGACTCATTCACCGTTGGATCGTCGTGAAATTTGAATACCATGTTCGCAACCCAATTCCAAACATTATAACTGTTGGGAATTTTAAAATCATATCTGAGCTTAGAGGAAAACCCTTCGCATTGTAGCCTTTTATTTTCCCGCAGAAACCCAAAACTGTCTCGGTAAAACTATGATTCCAGTTTCATTAACCGTTGGATTTTCATGAAAATTGGATATGTTGTTCGAAATTCAATTGCGCACACTTTCACCGTTGGGATTTGAGAGATAATATTTGTGAAGGGAGAAAAAGGAATCGCATGAAGACAGTACAAGTGGAGGTTTCAATCTCTTCTTCGTCTCTCTGACGTTTGGGAATTCTATCGGAGCAGTCGGGGGAATAACTGGAGGAATCCCAAGGAACCGCTTAGAGGTAAGGGATGAGTTATTCACAATTGGGAATTAGTGAGAACATGTGTAGGGATCCTTAGAGATATCAATTGGAATGAGTTTTGGGGTGTTTTTGTAATTTTTATTTTATCCTTATAATTATTACAGTGAATTATATATGTTTGACAGACCAATTATTGTGAAATTGATATGCTATTGTGTTGAGCGTGAACCCTATAAATCGAGTATTTTTTCTAATTAATATGAATTGATGAAATAAAGTAAGGACAAATTTAGAGAGAGATATTGATTTTGTATTTTCTCTTTTTCTTGCTTTTTAGGTTTTTATATATAATTTAAAAAATTAATATCATAATTGAAATTGACCAAAGTGTTCATATAATTATTTAGAATTTGTGCATTGAAAGCTTACTTTGTAATTTGTGATTCAATATGATGTATGGTAGTTTATATATATAGAGGTAGTTATTTATATTAATAATTTATGTAAATAATATTGTAGAGTGTTATAATATGATTCCAAAAATTATTAAGTGTTGGAGTTTGAGAATATTATGGTTAAATTTGATGAACATGTGTATGTTGTACCTTATGAATATCATTAGGAATGTTATGAGATGGTTGATGTGATGTTATGAGATGTTAAAGTGTGGACATGATATTCGATTGTGAATAAGTGGATGTGTTTAACACTTGATGTTACATTAATTATATTGTGAGCTATGAATTATACAATAATCCGACCAGTGTTTATGCGCAGTGTTAAAGAGAAAGTGTAGGTTCCTAGTTAGGAACCAGTGTTAAATTGTAGCGCAATTGTGTTAAACATGTTTGAAACATGAGTGCGAGGTCGTGGTATTGTATAATTCATCAGCAGTGCTTACAAATGAAATATGTGATGAATTGTGGAATAATATGTTGCCTTGAGATTATAATATTGTTATTGAGATTGAGTAAAAGTGTAAAGTAGAACAGGTGTTGAATTGTGAGATACGTAAAAACATGTGATGGTGGATTGTGACATTATGAGATGTGAAATTGTGAATGAGTTTTGGTCGTGAATAAGTGTGTGATTAACTCTTGATGTGACATTATTGGTATTGTAAGCTGTGAATTGTACAATAACCCGACCAGTGTTATCTTGAGAAAAGTGTAAATGCGCAGTGTTGAAGAGAAAGTGTAGGTTTCCTATTTAGGAACCAGTGTTAAAGAGAAAGTGTAGGTTTCCTATTTAGGATTCAGTGTTAAATTGTAGCGCAATATGTTATACGTGTTTAACACACGAGTGTGAGGTCGTGAGTATTGTATAATTCACGAACAGTGTCTGTGTGCTAAAATGATTTTAGGGGTTGGACCTGAATCAGGAGGGAGAGGTCCTGACGGACTCTTCGGAGTGTAGGCCTTGGGGGTCACCGGGTTTGAGTGCTCCTTTAAGCCTATGCTGATCCCATATGGTTGGAGCATTCTCGCAAAACATCGTGACCCTGACTGGTCTCTCTATGATCTTACTTAGTGAGAGTGACCTGACAAACTCATTGTGTGGTGTGTCTTGTTATGTACTCCAAAGCGCCCCAGGGTGGTTTTTCACTGACATTGTACCACATTGCATATAGGTTTGAGTCTTAGCATAATTGTCTCATGCGCTTGCTAATTGTTTATTATGAAATTGAGGTGTTATTATGTCTTGATCAGAGCGTGTGATTCTTGTGTGATGTGATTGATGATTGAAAAGTGTGATTGATGGATGAAAAGTGAACTTTGAATGACAAAGTGGTGGAATTACGTGAATTACGTGTAAGTAAGTTTTATTTGGTTTATATGATATGTATATCTAGTTGTCTTGTTTCTCTATTAGTTAGGAATGTGATAACTCACTCCTGGTTTGCTATTTGTGTTTAGATCCTGTAATAATCTTGAACTTTGTGTTCGGAGGAGCAGATGACTAGGTGAACTGCTTTAAGGAATATTATGCTGAAGGACGTCGGAACACAACGCTCTGATAAGATGTGACATTGAGATATAAGTTTTTATATTAATTTTATGATGTTAGTCTATTTTATTTCAGCTCACTGATTTAACAAAATATTTTTGTAAATTTTGACGGCCTTATTTTGAGTTGAATTTTTTTTTAATAAGTTTTATTTGGTAATTGAAATGAATGTGAATCTTTTACCCATGTGATTTTGTTTACCAATATATTTTTATATATTATATATATATATATATATATATATATATATATATATATATGTCGGGGTAGAGGGTGTCACAACAACAGTAACAATTTTTTATTTTACTTTATATTAAAAAAATATCTATTTTCATCTTTAAATTTGTTAGGTGCAAACAATTAGGTCTCGAAAAGATGAAAAATTAAAATTTTATCTAATAAATTTACAAAAAAATACAATAAATTAGTCTTGTCATTAGTTTTCTCCATTAACTTAAATGACTATGCCTACATGATACTTCTAGCGATGACGTGGTAGTTGATGGTTACCATGTGTCATCCGTGTAGTTGTCGCGTGCCAAAAAGTTGACTTTTCAATTTGATCTCTAAAATAACTTGTTGTCATTTCAATTTCTAAACTTAAAGAGAACTCCCTTTGGTTCCTATAAACACTTTTAAATTTTCAATCAAGTCTCATGTTGTATGAAAATATTAGCATAGACATTATCATATTCTCTCACTTTTATTGTTTTAACAATTTTGTCATTTAAATTATTTTACTATAAACTTGAAACTAATTATGAATGCTTACATCGCAATATAAGTGTTAGATTTAGAACATTATTAACAAGATTCTTTAAGGTTTTAAATAAGATCTTCTACCCAAATCTAGTTATTATCTTTATGCTATTAATATGAGTAGAATGCTGGACTAATTAATTAATTTTATGGAATAAAGTTAACAACGAAAAGATAGTTAAAAAAAACTTGACAATCACAAAAGGAAGAAAAATAGACGTGTTAAAATCATTTTCTTATATTTCATCTTAAATTTTAGTTGAATAAAATGATTTATTTTATATCCTTTTGCTTTTAGTTTCCTCCTCAATTAAATAAATATATTGAGCTTTAAAATAAATTATTCACTAGTATTTATATATTTACATAATTTGCATTTTTAATTTGATTCTTGTGAAAAACTAATTTAACTTTTATATGTTTATTTATTTTCAGTTCATTTATACGGTTGTTTGTCTATTATAATGTTATTAGTTACAATTTTAATTTAATAAAATATAATAAATAAATTGATAGTGATTTTAAATATAAAATAAATATTTTTGATGTTTATATTTGATAATTTTATATTTAATTTTTATCACCATAAAAAATTGTTATCAATGTAAACAAATGTTATTTATAATTATTTTTAAACTTTTAACAAGCGTACCAATTGTCATCATAGGTTATCAATGTAAACAAATGTTATTTACTATGTTGTTGTTATGTTTTGGGCCCTGCTCATAAGCATAGTCACCTAGGTCCTCCTTGGTTGTCTATTTCCTTCTCCTCTTTCAGTCATGTTACTTTCTACAAGTGTTTTATTAGTTGAAAGATAATCAGAAGAAGAAGACTTATCCGACGTTATAGTGGTTGCTTGTTTCTTTTTCTTTTTATTCTTTCTTTCAATCTTGGTAATTTCCGGATCAAATGGCATTGTATCTGTTGGATTTTTACCTCGCATAAAGGAAAAAAAAAAGACATACTACAACAACAACCCATAAGCACCAAGGTTAGTGAAAAATAATAGTAAGAGAAATTTATACAATGAAAGAAATAAGTACAAAGGTAAGAAAGGATAAAAGAAGGAATTTATACAAAATCAAAAGAAATTTACATAGGAAAATATCCTATCAAACTGAAAGAACTAAGTGGATGACTCAAGTCTTCGACAACGGCGTCAAAAACTTATTAGACTTTTGACATGCATACTAATTGTCGTTGTAGGTTTCACATTTATAAAAGAGTTTGTCTCCACAAGGGACTCCACTTTACTTAATTCATTCAGATAAATGTCATCAGTTTAATAGTTATGTACAAATTTAATCGAATCTCATTGGTTTCAGTTTGATTAACTAAAGAAAACTTAAAGTAAAAGAAAAGTAAAAATAACGGTTTTACGAAAATAATGAAAATGCAGAAAATGCAAAAATAACGAAATTTAGTGCATAAAAAATACGTAAATTATGAAAATAATAATAATGACTTGAATTAATTTAAGAAAACATAAGATTGGATTTCATCCTTCATACCCTTAGTATCTTAATAAGATTAACATATATAAATCATTTTCTAACATTACTAATGCACACATAGTTATCTTAAGTCGATTCCTCACACTTGGAACCTAAGAATATTTACTAAATATGGAATCCTTCGCATATGTAATAAATATCCTAGCATTACAATTATATTCTCGTGCTTTTTGCAATCAAAACATTATGCTTTATTCCTAGCAATGTAACGTAAAGAGTAAAATCATTCGGTTCAAATTCTAAGATTACTTTCCAGTTTCACTTAAAGTCCAATTTCATGACACCAGTGATAAAATAGAATCAAGCATTACAAGTATAGTGAAATTACCAATAATGAATAGAAAAGATTAATACATATATAATATCAAAAGGGATACATAAGGGTACAAAAATTACATTCAATCCTTAAGAAAACAAACTGATCATTGCACATAGCACAAGACTAACAAGAGAAATGACAAAAGAAGTGATTCATGGTTACAACTCTACAGCGTCTCAACTTCACTTTTCCTCTTTTCCTTATTCTTTTGTGTTTTCTTTGGTGTTTTTAAGGCTGTTGGATTTCTTTTCTCTTCAACCATGCATGACTATTTATAGAAAACAACCAAGGAGTGCAGGGAAATTCGCCCAAGTGAACGGTAGGTCACCTAAGCGAATTGTGGCTTAATGGTGAAGGCATCCACTAGCCAGACAAGTTGCTTGCTTAAGGTTGAAGTTACATTTTAGCCTAGGCGAGTTGGATGTTAGCTTGAACGAATTTAGGGTCAGAAACCTTCATAAAAAAATTATTTTATCCTTCCTTTTTATTTTATTTCTGAATCTAACAAATAACTATCAAAACCTACAAAATCATAGATGAATTTTTCATATTTAAACTACAATATTAATAAATATACAATGTATATAAACAACTAGATTTAAGGATAATTTATAAGAAAATTATTATAATCAAAAGATAAGTACTAACAATTTAATCCAAAAAATAAATAAAATTTGATACTTATCAATTATTATACCAATAATTTACATATAATGTGAGACTTAATTAAAAATTAAAAAGTAATTTTATATAAAGAAATAATATATAATTAAATATATAGACTAAAATGTCATTTTTGACACACGACAATCACATTTAAATTAATAAAAAAATTAACAATATCATTAATTTATCACAAATTTTACAAATTCAAATAATAAAATTTTAGTTTTTCATCATCTGATCTAACTGTTTACACTTACTAAATTCAACAGGAAAATAAATATTTATCCTAAAAGAAAACGGAAACAGAGCATGTGCATCACGATCCTCGAAGATGCGCGTGAGCATAACGTGTCGCTGTGTGCTGTAACACTGGGAGAGGAGCGTGAAAGGCACGAGGAAATGGGTTAGGACGTTAGGTTGTGCTCCACCGCGTGTGGTTGGGAAAGGAACGAGCAAAGGGCAATGCGGTCCCCTTCAGATGGGACCAACTGCTCCACTGCTTTTGTCTCTTTCTTTCTGGATATTTACGCGTCGCACAATTTCCCCTTTTCTCCATCGCTTTCTCTCTCCTTTTCCACATTATATTGTTTTTGGTTTTTCACTTGGACACTTGGACTTACCTTTTTACCCTCCTCCCCTTATACTCCAATATCATTTCCACTGCATGGACATTGCTGGAGTTCTCAAATGCCAGTCTCATCTAAGAAGTTTCTTTCCTTCTCCTTGCGTGTTGTTGTCTCTATTCTGTGCAAAATGCAAATTGTCCTACGTCTACTTTAGGTATTCAACAACCGGGGTGTAAATTGTATAAAAATATAAGAGAGAGATTTTTTTTTCTTTTTTATCCGTAAAGTACTACTAAAAATTGTTGTTTTCAGAGGCAAAATAATTTTTTAACATAATATTAATACAAAATTATCTCTATAAAAAATAATGAATAATTTTTATCAGGGTATAAAAGATATATATATTTTTTAATATGATTTATTTCATATATAAAAGTGAAACAATAATCAAATATGAATTATTTGATTAAGAGATAGAAACCATCATAACTTATGCTTCAACTTGATAGACAAAATTGAATTTGATTCTTCCAATTTTAATCAAAACATAACAATGATTAATTTTTAACAAAAAAACTAATTAATTAATTTTAGTACAATCCTTTCTAACTATATTTTTTATTCATACAACTTGAACATGCCACTTTATTTAAAAAAAAATTCCAATTAATATTGGTGAACTGGGAATAATTTGAATGTAAATTAATTCAAGCAATATTTTGAAAGAAAATGTTTTATATAATCTATATGCATCATTCACACATGTAAAGTGTGCTGGATGGATTTCATCGTTTTATTTTATATGTACGTTGACTAACTTAGAAGCTCACATATTCCACGTGTGTAATTGGTACGTATGCACTATTGCATAGCCAGGTTTTTATGTGGATTCTACCTGCATTTAAAGATGATTTTGAATCATTTTTACAGATAATGTGAAAAGTTAAAATTTTTTACCATGATTTTTAAAGAACTGTATTCTTAGGATGTTTTTTTTAAATAAAAAACAAAAAATTAAGATTTCTAAGATAATTTTTTCAAAAAATCATTTTAAAATATCTACGATTTAAAATGATTTTTTTAAAGAACAACATTAAAATATATATTTCTTTTAAAAAAATTAAAATTAAAGAGTTTAAGACAATTTTTCTAAAAATTGTCTTTAAATATAAACTCTCTAAGATGATTTTTTAAATAATCATCTTAGAATATCTTTTTTTTAAATAAAAAATATCATTACTTTTTCTGTATAATAAAAAAAATTTATTAATCAAATCCTGTACCAACAGATAAATATACAATTATTATAGAATAATTTCATAAATACAAGAAACCAGTATATACCACAATCAATGTCTATATTAATATATAATTTTTGTTGTCAAATTTAATTATTACAAAATTTAGCATACAAAATAGTTCATTTGACATTTTTATGCTACTATGAGAGAGAATGCCTCTATCAGAAGTTTCTTTGTCCAATATCTGTAGGGCCATAGGGTTCTATCATTTTAAAATATTTTCCAATTTTAATTTTAATAGGGTTTCGAAACCAGTATAACATGATGTCAACCCTTATGCGCAACAACTCTGGCTTTGGATGGGACCCAATTAGAAAAACTTTCACTGCTCATGAGGATGTATGGAAAGATTACTTAAAGGTGAGCTAAGTTCATAATCTTTTAAATATATTAATAGTTATAAATTTAGTAAATTATAATATTTGTAGTATATTAACAATGATTTTTTTTTTAGTCCCACCCAAGTCACAGCAAACTTCGAGGAAAAAGTATGGTTGATTATGAGTATTTGAAGATCGTTGTTGGGGGTGGAGTTTCTAGCGGGAATAATTCTATATCAGTCGATCCAGATGATACTGATGCAACAACTTTTGAGCCAGAAAATAGAACTGTTGGGATAGAAGAATTTTCATATGATCCTAATAGTGATACATTCATAACACCAAATAACTATGAACCAGCATATCAGCCTCCATCACCAAACCAACCAAGTCCACCATCCCACCCCCCTTTAGATTCAGAGGTTCCCATAGAAAAACAAAACTGTCACAAGCGAAGGAGATCCGAGTATGGAGGGAGTTCAAGCGCTGTTGGGATCAACAATCAAGGCAACATTCTGGAAAATCTTTCTGTTGGCATTGGGACTATTGCTGTGAATTTTGAAAAAATATCCAACATGATGGAGAAAAGAGAAAAAGATAGAGATAGAGATAGAGAGCTCGAGGGTATTATTTGGGATGTTATAAAAGAAATTCCAAATTTGGATGACATAACGCGTTTCAAGATAGCTGAATTGTTAAATACTAAAGCAAAAAAGGATTTTTTCTTGAAGATGTCACCGGAAGAACGCTCATCTTGGATAAACTTTAAGTTAGGGAATAATTAATATTTTGATCATCTATTATTAACATATTATTTTAAACATCGTGAGTTTGTTGAACTATATCTTTTGGGTCTCTATTTTGGTTGAAGTATTTGGTTTATTTTTTGGTCGAACTATTATGGTTGTATTTTGGTTGAAATATTTGGTTTGTTTTTTGGTCGAACTATTATGGTTGAAGTATTTAGGTTATATATTTTGTGAAATTGTTGTGGTTAAACTTTAATTATATTTATTTTATATATGAATTTGTATTAACTTTGATATTAACTTTGATATTGACTTATAACCATGACCATGACATAAAGAACGAAGAAATGGATGGAGATATATATAATGAAGATATAAATGATGAAGATATAGATGACGAGGAAACAAATGAAGAATTTTATGAAGCCACATACACATATGTGATGGCAATTTATGCTTTAATAGATATATTAAATCAGTTTTTGAATATGATGCGTGGTGAACATATTGAACGTCCATTAACTCGACGACAAATTACTAGTCGGGGATATGACTATATACACAAAGCATTAAACGATGATCCTGCAATCTTTCGACAAGTATATAGGATGTATCCTGATGTCTTTTGAAAGTTGTGCACGATTATAAGAGAAAAAACACCTTTGGAGGATACAAGATTTATTTGTGTTGAAGAAATGCTTGCATCATTCCTACAGATTGTCGGCCAGAACACTCGATATTGTGTAATCTGCAATACATTTGGCCGATCACAATTTGCTACAAGTGAAAATTTTCACAAGATTTTGAAAGCTCTGAACTCATTAGCACCTGATTTAATGGTTAGACCAGGCTCAACTGTGCCTGCAAAAATAAGGGAAAGCACAAGGTTTTATCCTTATTTTAAGGTATGTGATCATTATCTAATTATAACAAAATTATAATTATAATTGTGATTATTATAATAATATTTATGATTATTGATACACACACTTTAGGATTGCATTGGAGCTATTGATGGTACACATATTCCCGCATCAGTAAAAGGACGAGATGTAAGCAGTTATCGTGATCGTCATGGAAATATATCACAAAATGTATTAGCTGCTTGTAACTTTGATTTGGAATTCATGTACGTTCTTAGCGGGTGGGAGGGTTCAGCACATGATTTCAAGGTGTTAAGTGATGCTTTGGCAAGGAAGAATGGACTTAAAGTGCCCCAAGGTAAGTATTATCTGGTGGATTGTGGATTTCCTAATCGACGCAAATTTTTAGCCCCATATCGAGGTGTACGATATCATCTACAAGATTTTGCAGGTCACGGTAATGACCCTGAAAATGAAAAGGAATTATTTAATCTTCGGCATGCATCCTTAAGGAATGTGATTGAGAGGATATTTGGTATTTTTAAATCGCGGTTCACAATTTTTAAGTCAGCACCTCCATTTCTATTTAAAACACAAGCAGAGCTTGTGTTGGCATGTGCAACACTTCATAATTTTCTTCGCAAAGAATGTCGTTCTGATGAATTTCCAGTGGAACCTACTGACGAGTCTTCATCTTCATCTTCAGTGTTACCAAATTACGAAGACAATGATCATGAACCCATTGTTCAAACACAAGAGCAGGAACGAGAAGATGCTAATATATGGAGGACTAATATAGGTTCAGATATGTGGAGAAATGCTAATAATTAGGCGAACATGAAGTGAGAATCACTTTGTTATTATTTTTTTAGGCAATAATGACTTTGTTATTAAAAGGTTTAAAATTTCTATCGTTTTTATTTTTTTTATTCAAACATTATAATTTATTTATCATCTTTTTCATTCACTTTTGTAACTTCCGTTATTTTTTTGTTTAAAATGTATTAATCTTTCAAAATCTTAAAAATCCATAAAGTACTTTGAAATCTTAAAAATCTGTGTTAGAAATCCATTAAAATCTTGGGTTAAGAATCTTGATTGTAAAAAGTCTTTTAAAAAAAATCTTTTAAAATCCCACAAAATCAATACAATCCCACATAATCTTTTAAAATCTTCAAGATTGTTTTTGTCAAAATATTCTCTCAAAATCCCAATCCAATACACCCCCCTTAGTGTATATACGTCAATGTGTTAAAGACCACTAGCTCTGCTGCACAATCATATATAGAAACCATTAACCAAGCATCAAAGTAGAAAGGATAATTACATTGAGTAAAAAATTAATCAATCAACATTCATTTCACAATCAACATTGTATACTCCTGTGCATTAAATTCTTAAATAGTAATTTTATCCATGATACATGTCCACTTCACTAAAATTCAAAATCCATACTATAGTAATTATATTTTTAAAGAATATGATAGGAAACAGTTGCATTAACTTATATTAATATCTCCACATTCATGCAACAAACTATAGGAGAGAAAATAGTTAACATCATGGAATTATATAATTCATTTATTTTGTTTACAAATAAAGAAATTTAATGGTTCCTAATTAAGAAATTGTTACAATATATAAAAGGAGAAAGAAGCATTACTTATAATCACAATTATGATAATGAATTCAGACTTAATCAAAGCATTTTACATATTATTTAGCTGTTCCGTTGTGGCATAAATCCCATAATGAACTTCCTTTTTTGATAATGCTTTTAAGGCAGAAACGAAGCACTGGACCTAATAACTACATAGAAGGTTGAATAAATTGGAATAATTTAGGTTCATGCACAAAAATTGTTAAATACAGCGCTATGAAGTAAGAATGCCAATTTTAAAGAATGAAGACATACCTTAAACTAGCACGAAGTTCATTAGCAAACTCGTGGGCCTGTAAAGGGATTCCTAAAACTTTAGATTCCATTTGCACAGTAATTTACCAAAGCAAACACAAACAAGAATATATGAACCAGAATTCAAATAATAATTAAAACAAAATTTACTTGTCAATTGCAGCAGGTCATAAACATCCATGTAATTGCCCCGTAATTATTATGATAGACTTGTTTCCTATATTTCCAAATCATGTTTTTATTAGGCTTAGCCTATATATTATAATCACATTAGTGCTTGTATTTTTTTTTATCAAGAAATATAATTCAGTTTTCCCCTTATTTAAACTATAATGGCCACTTCTCAGTTCATAAAAAGCTAAAGTAATAGCAAGAATGTACCATCAAATGACCAAGAAATAACAAAATAATATCAATACAAGTTTGTGAATAGGTTGTAATCTCTTACCCCCCGCGAAGCTAGAAGCAAGTTTAGAGAACTGCAATAAGCTTTTGTCAATGGACCCAAGCAAAACTAGCGAAGTAACTTCTCAAGTATTCAGAAGCTTTCCCAACTAAAACAGACTTTATTATTTGAATTTCTCCTCGCTTCTCTTTAACCTGTAGGAAGAGCAAAAACCACCATTAAAACACATGACTAGATAAAACAGGTGGAACTCCAACTGAAAGAGCAAATATTATATGAATGAAACAAAAAAATGAGTTGAAGTGATTGGTAAAACAGGTGGAACTCCAACTGAAAGAGCAAATATCAGAATGCCAGACTGAAAAAAAACCTGAAACAAACAAATAACGATCGGTGTGCAGGTGCAAAATCACATTTTGCACGAGTCAATAATATGCAAGTCTATATCTTATTAGTAATACACTTGAAAACTAGCAGAACAAATGTCTACAACATAGAGAATGTAACCAAGTAACACAGAATAGACCCAAAGTTTTAAGATGAGAAAGTCATAGAAAAAACTTATAGCAAATGGCTTTAGTATCTGATTAAAAAGCTTCGAAAACAAATTAATGTGGCAAAATCACAGATTCAACAAAAGTGCCATGATGTCATGTTCAATTTATTCTGTGGCAAATATTCAAAGCACAAAGGAGCACCATACAATACAAGGATAAATACTCACATAAAAGAGAGCATGTCCTCAAATTGAGCTTTACTATGGCCACGATCCGCAGCCCGCTTCATCCATTTTCTTGCTAGTTGATGGTTACGTGTCAATCCTTCCCCAAAGGAGAAGCACAAGGAGATATTGAACATAGCATAGACATACCCACCCTCTGCAACTTTCATATACCATTTTGCCTGTTCCAGGAAAAAAAACTTGTTAAAACCAAAGATCACAACACGTCACAATAACAAAAGAATCCAAAACACCCAATATTATATAAGCCAAGAACCAAGCAGATTTCCAATCCATTGACACACACTGATAGGGAAAGGAAAAACAATGCACTGGACTTCGAGGGCCAGTATCCTCCTAACACAGAATTTCTCAAGATAATTTTCATTGCCATTTCCTTATTACATGAGCTGCATATATAGAGCTATTATCCTAACAGAATTTGGATTTTAGCAGGATTTGCACTAACGGAAAAGATCCTGCTCTATGGAAATGGTAGGCAAAACAGGGGACAAGCCCGGCCACGTCACCACTCAGCCGTTACTTTGGTTTTGTGCTTTTCCTGTTGGGCCTTGCTGATGGCACTCCTTCATTCATGCTTGCTGATGGCACCCCCTTCATTCGTATCACACACACACCCCTTTGAAAGAAAAGATTCACTACTTCACTCATAATTAGAAGAGAAGAGGAAATGGATAGAGTATCAACATCTTCTTTCAGATTGCTACGGACCCTCCCACCACCGCGATGCAGACAAAGCCCAAGCTGGTACTGGGCACAAAGATTCCCACAAACAGAAGCTTTATGTAACAATTTGACAGCTAGCTCAGTGTTCGGGGGTTCAGCTGCATAGCATAGATATACCTTTTTCTGAGACGAATTGTCAACATAATGTATATATATTCATTAACAATCCCCAAACAGATACATACATATAAGCTATTAATATAGCATAGTAATTAAAAAACTACTTTGAGTTACAATGCCATAACATGAAGGAGAAAACGAAAAACAGGTGTTGGACTACTGAAAAAACGACTAGAATAATGGTGGTGCTGATATCTTCTTTGGTCTCATTAACAAACCTAGATTATTGAAAATGTCCTCGCATCTATGCAGAGCCTCGCACCCCTTCTTCACAACCTTCTGGACCCCAAAACAAAGCATGTCCAACTGATGAAGAACGCAAAAACAAAAACAAAAAGAGAGACAAAAGAGTATAGCTTATTTGGTCGACGTCGGAATCGGTGGATTTGTGGGCTTACTCAAAGAGTGTTGGCAATAGAATGTCCTCCATTCTGCACTTTCTTTTCCTTTCAATTCGATTCCCTTCAATGATGAGCAAATTTGAAGCACCTCATTTTTGGAGAAAAGGGAGGGAAAAATCTAAAGCACCTTGTTTATGATTCAGCTTCTCACGACGGCGGCGCTTGGTCAGCACGTGGTCGACACTAAACTCCTCCTGTGGCGCTCCCTTGCCGCGGAGCTTGGTGTCCGTGGCGGTGGTTTGGGGAGAAGTCTCGTCGGGGTTCTTGGCATGGAGGAATGGGACCGTGAGAGGATGTACTTGAGGAGGCACTAGCTGGTGCTGTTCGCCACTGTCATCGCTGGGTGGACGTGGTGGTGGCTGGAGCAGCAGTTCCATTTTGGAAACCCTAGAGGAGGAGTCGAAGAGTGATAGAGGGCTATTCAAAGAGCATAAGGACCTAGAAACGCTTCATGAGTTAAAGGGGCCAATGACAAGGTCTAGAGCCAAGCTTCTACAAGAAGAGATGACCAAGATGATCAAGGATGGACTACTCATCAAAGGAAAGGAAGGAGAAAATCACAAGGAGCTGAAATAGAGCACGTTGAAGATTGTTGAACAACACACCTAGGCTTAGTGCGTGCTGCCAAACTTAGTGCGAGCTGTCTGGCTTAACGTACACCTTTAGCGTAAATTTATGAAAATTCCTAATTTTTGTTTATTTGTGTAATGGGCTTGAGTTTGATGTAAATAGGCCTTATTAGAGACTTAGTTATCTTCTTAAGCCTAGTTCTATAAATACTCTGAAACTCTTAATTATAGGAACTTTTGATATAATTGCAATTATTTCCCCACGCGCTCATCACAAGGGACAACAACCTTTAATCGAGTGTGCAAAATGTGACTTCAAAATTATTTATTTTCCCTTTTTCAATATTATTATTTTTTTGAATCGACAAGGGTGTTGCCTTTACTTCTACATATCTCCAAGTGCAATGAGGAAATCAGACATACGTAGTTCTTTAATAAGAACTCATGTTTCTTTTTTGAAAGATTCATTTTAAATGCAAACAAAAAGCTGTTAAGGCATTGGACCTTCAAACGATGTTTTAATTCATTTGAAAAAAGCGAAGAGAACCGTTAAGGTGTTGGACCTTGAAACGATCTTAAGTGATATTTGACGAAAAGAAGCTTGATTGTGAATTGATTTTTTTCATTTTGGTTTTGTTTATTACTTTCTAGTCATACTAAAAAAAACCAATTTCATGACACTAGTGACCACCGATTAGAACCAAGTCTTACAAGTACAAATGAAATTACCAACGATAAGTGAAGACGATAAATGCACACATAATCTCACAAAGGACCTAATAAGGGTACATAGTTTATATCAAAACCTTAAGAAAAACTAACCGATTGTTGCACAGGGTACAAGGCTAGCAAGAGAAATGATGTAGGAAATGATCCACGGTCGATTCGGTAGTGCCTCGACTTTGCTTTTTTTCTTCTCTTCTTTCTCCTTTTTTACATTTTTCCTTTCTTTCCTCAGTTTTCCAACCCTTGAAACCCTTCCCCTACATGGCTATTTATAGGAAACGACCATTTGGTGAAGGGGAAGCTCGCCCAGGCGATCTGGTTGCTTAAGGATGAAGCTTTCCCATGGCCCAGGCGAGTTAGATGTTGGCCTGGGTGAGTTTAAGTCAGAAAATTCCAAGAAATGACCATTTTACCCCCTACTGGTGGCTTTTGTTTTTGGAACTAACAAACAACCATCAAAACCCTGCGTGACCCCTTGGCCTTGTGCTGTAACCGGTGCCAAACACCGTAATTCGATTAGCAATGATAAAAACTGTTGGATCAAGTGGCCTCAGAATAAATAAGAAGGGGGGGTTGAATTAATTATTCCTAAACCTTTACTAATTAAAAAATTACTCTTCTAAGGCTTTTACTTATGTTGTTAAGAGAATATGGAGTAGAAGAGAAACTTAACAGAAAGTAAAAGTGGAAATTAAATGCACAGCGGAAAGTAAAAGAGTAGGGAAGAAGGAAACAAACACACAAGAGTTTTTATACTGGTTCAACAACAACCCGTGCCTACATCCAGTCCCCAAGCGACCTGCGGTCCTTGAGATTTCTTTCAACCTTGTAAAAATCCTTTTACAAGCAAAGATCCACAAGGGATGTACCCTCCCTTGTTCTCTTTGAAACCCTAGTGGATGTACCCTCCACTAGAACTGATCCACAAGAGATGTACCCTCTCTTGTTCTCAGTCAAACCCAAGTAGATGTACCCTCTACTTGTACCACAAAGGATGTACCCTCCAATGTGTTAAGACAAAGATCTCAGGTGGTTAAACCTTTGATACTTTGTGAATGGGGATACAAAATAATTCTCAGGCGGTTAGTCCTTTGGACACTTTTGTATTAGGGAAAAGGGAAGAATCAAAAGAATTCTCAGACTGTGTCGTTTTGAATTCTTTGACAAGGGAGAAGGGAGACACAAAAGAATTCAGGCGGTTAGTCCTTCGTTCTTTTGGAAAAGGGAGAAGAGAGACACAAAAAGAATTCAGGCGGTTAGTCCTTGGTGAATTCTTTTTGGCAAAGGGAGAAGAGAATGAAAAGATGAATAGCACAAGTTTTCAAGGTTTGGAAAACCAGAAAACTTTAGAAAGCTTTTGGCACAAAGAAGAAGAAGAAGTTCAAAGAGTTTCAAGGCTTGTAAAAGATTGATTGAATAAGTGTATTGAAAAGAAAATCAAAGTCTTGCTTTTATAGACTCTTCATGTCTGGCCAAGAAGACCATTTAGAAGAGTTATAACTTTTAGAAAAACTTAAAACCAATTTGAAAAAGTCAAAAACCTTTTGAAGAGTTACATCTTTTAATTTATTCAGAAACAGTCACTGGTAATCGATTACCAAATTAGTGTAATCGATTACACAAGGCTTTTATGTGAAAGGATGTGACTATTCACATTTGAATTTGAATTTCAACGTTCAAAGGCACTGGTAATCGATTACCAAAACATTGTAATCGATTACAGCTTTTTGAAATTAATTGGAACGTTGTAAATTCAATTTGAAAACTTTTTCAAAACAATTTTGCTACTAGTAATCAATTACAACAATCTGGTAATCGATTACCAGAGAGTAAAAACTCTTTGGTAAACATGTTTTGAGAAAAATCACGTGCTACTCAATTTTTGAGAAAAACTTTTCATACTTATCTTGATTAAGCCTTCTCTTGATTCTTGAATCTTGATCTTGATTCTTGAGATCTTGAACCTTGAATCTTGATTCTTGACTCTAAACTTTCTTCTTGAGTCTTGAATTCTTCTTGATTCTTATCTTGAACTCTTGAATTGTTCTTGATTCACTTGAGTTGTTCTTTGATTGATCTTTGATTTCTCAAGTGGGTTGCTTGGGGACTGGACGTAGGCATAAGGGTGTGGCCGAACCAGTATAAAACTGAGTTTGCATTTTCTCTTCCCTTAATCTCCTTTATTTATTATTGCTTTATATTCATATTCAAATTGTTTCATTTGAATTAATATTTAAGAAGATTGTCATTAAGGGAATTCATAACTTGAGTAAAAAGTGAAATAGATTTTTAATTAGGGGAAACAGTTTGGAATATCTTAATTCAACCCCCCCTTCTTAAGATATCTGAGGCCACTTGTCTAACAAGTGGTATCAGAGCTTCATTCTTGTATAAAGTTTAGAAGCTTCAAGAAAAAGATGGCCTCAGCAAATTCCTTATTTCCGGAAGGGAATTCTATCAATAGACCTCCAATCTTTAATGGAGAGGGTTACCACTACTGGAAAACCCGAATGCAAATTTTTATCGAGGCAATAGATCTAAATATCTGGGAAGCCATAGAAATAGGGCCTTATATACCCACCACAGTAGAAAGAGTTTCAATAGATGGTAGTTCATCAAGTGAAAGCATAACCATAGAAAAACCTAGAGATAGATGGTCTGAAGAGGATAGAAAACGAGTACAATACAACTTAAAAGCCAAAAACATAATAACATCTGCCCTAGGAATGGATGAATATTTCAGGGTTTCAAATTGTAAGAGTGCTAAGGAAATGTGGGACACTCTTCGATTAACACATGAAGGAACTACAGATGTTAAAAGATCTAGGATAAATGCACTAACTCATGAGTATGAATTATTTAGAATGAATGCAAATGAAAATATTCAGAGTATGCAAAAGAGATTTACACATATAGTAAATCATCTAGCAGCCTTAGGTAAAGAATTTCAAAATGAGGATCTTATAAACAAGGTGTTAAGATGTTTAAGTAGAGAATGGCAACCCAAAGTAACGGCCATTTCTGAATCAAGAGATTTGTCTAACATGTCTCTTGCCACTTTATTTGGTAAGTTGCAGGAACACGAGATGGAACTATTGAGATTGCACCAAAATGAAGAAAATGACAAGAAAAAGAAAGGAATTGCTCTTAAAGCATCATCCTCAATTCAAGAAGAAAGTGATCAGGATAATGATCCAGATGATGATGATGATGATCTAAGTCTCTTTGTAAAAAGATTCAACAAGTTTCTTAAAGTAAGAGGAAATCAGAGGCGACCAAATTTTAAATCAAAGAGAAGGACAGAAAATTCATCCTCTATTCTAAAATGCTTTGAATGCAATCAACCTGGACATCTGAGGGTTGATTGTCCCATCTTCAAGAAAAAGATGGAAAAATCTGAAAAGAAAAATCATAGTGAAAAGAAACTGAAGAAAGCATACATCACATGGGATGAAAATGATTTGGAATCCTCTAAAGATTCTGAAAATGAAGAGATAAATCTCTGCCTTATGGCCAAAAGTTACGAAAGTGATGAAGAGGTAACATCTTCAAACAACTTATCTATTTCTTTTGATGAATTGCAAGATGCATTTGCTGATTTGCATAAAGAATCAATTAAACTTGCAAAATTAGTTTCATCATCAAAGAAAACAATTTCAAATTTAGAAAATGAAAATTCGAAATTAAACAAAGAATTAGATCTTCTTAGAAATGAAGTCTCAATCTCTAAAACAAATGAAAAAGTTAATATCTCCACTATTAATGACAAGAAAATAACAGATTCTTGTAGTTGTTGTGATAAATATGTAAAAGAAATTAAAGAGTTGAAAAATTCACTTGCAAAATTTTCATATAGTAGAAATAATTTAGATGTTATATTAAGTAAACAAAGATATGTGTCTAATAAAAATGGACTAGGGTATAAATCTGAAAAACAACAAAAGGTTCATAAAAACTTTTCCACTTCCACACAAAAATGTAATTCTAATTCTATCACTTGTTTTTACTGTGGAAGAAGAGGACATGGCATATCAACTTGCTACTTCAAGAAAAATTACAGTAACATTAAAATGATATGGGTCCCAAAAGGATCCTCAGTTTATACTAACATGCAAGGACCCAATAAAATTTGGGTACCTAAGTCAAAAACTTGATTATGCAGGTGTCTTTGAGAAAGAAGTGGTACATAGATAGCGGATGCTCAAAACATATGACTGGAGATGCATCAAATTTTACATATATATCTCCAAAGAAAAGCGGGCATGTAACATATGGTGACAACAACAAAGGTAGAATTCTTGGAGTGGGTAAAATAGGTACAAATTCTTCAAACTCCATTGAAAATGTTCTACTTGTTGAAGGCCTTAAGCATAGCCTGCTTAGCGTTAGTCAACTATGTGACAAAGGCTATCTAGTATCATTTGATTCTCAGAAATGTCTTATAGAACATAAGCATGACATTAATATAAAGCATGTAGTACATAGAGTCAATAATGTTTACATGATAGACTTAAGCATAAAACAAGAAAACAATCATTGCTTTCTTAGTAAAGATGATGATCCATGGTTATGGCATAAAAGAATTGCTCACATAAACATGGATCACTTAAATAAGTTAATTTCAAAAGATTTAGTAGTTGGTTTGCCTAAATTGAAATTTGAAAAAGATAAACTATGCGATGCATGTCAAAAGGGCAAACAAACAAGAGTCTCATTCAAACCTAAAAATGTTGTTTCAACCACTCGACCATTATAGTTATTGCATATGGATCTATTTGGTCCATCTAGAACCATGAGTTTTGGAGGAAATTATTATGCTCTAGTTATAGTTGATGATTTCTCTAGATATACTTGGACACTATTTATTACACATAAAAGTGATTCATTCCAAGCATTTAGGAAACTTGCTAAAGTCATACAAAACAAGAAAAATCTCAAGATTGCATCCATTAGAAGTGATCATGGGGGTGAATTTGAAAATAAAGATTTTGAATTATTTTGTGATGAACATGGTATTGGACATAATTTTTCTGCACCAAGAACCCTTCAACAAAATGGAGTTGTTGAGAGGAAAAATAGGTCATTGGAAGAAATTGCAAGAACTTTATTAAATGATACTTCTCTTCCAAAGTATTTTTGGGCTGAAGCTGTCAATACTGCATGTTACATCATGAATAGGGCCTTGATAAGACCTATTTTAAAGAAAACCCCATATGAGTTATTTAATGGTAGAAAACCTAATATTTCTCATCTACATGTTTTTGGTTGCAAGTGCTTTGTACTTAATAATGGTAAAGATAATCTAGGAAAATTCGATGCAAAATCTGATGAAGGCATTTTTCTTGGATATTCATTACAAAGCAAAGCATATAGAATATATAATAAGAGAACTATGAATATAGAGGAATCCATTCATGTTACCTTTGATGAATCTAATGCTATATTGTCAAGAAAGAATATGCTAGATGACATTGCAGATTCTTTAGAACATATGAACATTCATGAACAAGATTCCAAAGGAAATGACAAAGGAAACAATGAAGATCCTCTAGATGAAGTCAAATCCAATGATGCACTCCCAAGAGAATGGAAAACTTCAAGAGATCATCCCCTCGACAACATTATTGGTGATATCTCAAAAGGGGTAACAACTAGACACTCTCTTAAAGATTTATGCAATAATATGGCTTTTGTATCCATGATTGAACCTACAAATATAAAAGAAGCCATAATAGATGATAATTGGATCATTGCCATGCAAGAAGAATTAAACCAATTTGAAAGAAATAATGTGTGGAAATTAGTAGAAAAACCTGAAAATTATCCAATCATAGGAACAAAATGGGTTTTTAGAAATAAATTAGATGAACATGGTATAATTATTAGAAATAAAGCCAGGTTAGTAGCAAAAGGGTATAATCAAGAAGAAGGAATAGACTATGAAGAAACATATGCTCCTGTTGCAAGATTAGAAGCCATTAGAATGCTATTGGCATATGCATCCATAATGAATTTTAAACTTTATCAAATGGATGTTAAGAGTGCCTTTCTAAATGGCTTAATTCAAGAAGAGGTATATGTTGAACAACCCCCTGGTTTTGAAATTCCTGATAAACCAAACCATGTTTATAAATTACAAAAGGCTCTTTATGGTTTGAAACAAGCCCCTAGGGCATGGTATGAACGATTAAGCAATTTTCTTCTAGAAAAAGATTTCTCCAGAGGTAAAGTGGATACCACATTGTTCATAAAGAGAAAGCATAATGATATTTTGTTGGTTCAAATATATGTTGATGATATAATTTTTGGATCCACTAATGATTCATTGTGCAAGGAGTTTTCCCTTGATATGCAAAGTGAATTTGAAATGTCAATGATGGGAGAACTAAAGTACTTTCTGGGATTACAAATCAAGCAAACTCAAGAAGGTATATTCATCAATCAATCCAAATACTGCAAGGAATTGATCAAAAGATTTGGGATGGATAGTGCAAAACACATGTCTACATCGATGAGCACTAATTGTTACTTAGATAAAGATGAATCTGGTCAGTCTATAGACATAAAACAATATCGAGGTATGATCGGATCTCTTCTTTTTTTATCTGCTAGTAGACCTGATATTATGTTTATTGTATGCATGTGTGCTAGGTTTCAATCCAACCCCAAACAATCACATTTAAGTGCAGTAAAGAGAATCATGAGATATCTATTAGGAACAATCAATTTAGGATTATGGTATCCTAAGAATTCAACATGTAACTTAATAGGATATTCTGATTCTGATTTTGCCGGATCTAAAACTGATAGAAAAAGTACAAGTGGAACTTGTCAATTTATTGGATCGGCTCTTGTCTCATGGCATAGTAAGAAACAAAACAGTGTTGCTTTATCTACCGCTGAAGCGGAGTATATCTCTGCCAGTAGTTGTTGTGCACAGATTTTATGGATGAAGCAACAATTATCTGACTATGGCATCATTATTGATCGTATACCTATTAAGTGTGATAATACTAGTGCCATAAATCTATCCAAAAACCCAGTTCAACACTCTAGAACTAAACATATAGAGATTAGACACCACTTTCTTAGAGATCATGTCCTAAAGGGAGATTGTGTATTAGAGTTTGTTGATACTAAGAATCAACTTGCTGATATTTTTACAAAACCTCTCCCCAAGGAAGTGTTCTTCTCTATTAGAAGAGAGTTAGGGCTCTTAGACGTAAGAGATTTAGAAAAATAGGAATTGATTGGATGATTGATTGAATGATTGGTTGATTTACTCTTATTTATTGTGTATAGATTATTTTGTTTGTTTGATCTTGTTTGAATTTTTTTTTTGAATGATTGATTGTGTTTTGATTGAGTATAACGCTTGTGTTGTTTAATTTAATTTACTTTTTGTTAGTATAATTATTTATTAAGATAGTATAAGTTTTTAGACTTAGAAATAAGTTTTTCTTTTAGAAAAAGGCTATTCCTTGTTCTGGTAATCGATTACATGAATACTGTAATCGATTACACTAGAACAGATAGCCTGTAATCGATTACAGTATTCATGTAATCGATTACCAGTAGGCTGCCTCCTCTTGTAATCGATTACCATTACTTGTAATCGATTACCACGCGTCCTGCTCTATAAATATCACATTTTCCAGAAATCCCTGCGCAGCCCCTTTTCTCTCACGACGTTCCTCCATTCCCAAACCTCCAAATCTTCGTATCTCACTCATTTCTCCATCAAATCAACTCCCGTAAATTGTGATCTTCTTCTTTTTCATTTCTCTTTTGCTTTCACCGATTAAAATCTGCAAAAACTCCTTCAAATGGAAGAATCGTCAAAGAAACAAAAGGGTTCTTCCGCCTCCGCTTCGGCTTCAAGAGCTCATCGTTCCGGAGCCACTAGCGCATCCACAGCACCAATTCCACCATCATTGTCCTCTTCCCCAGTGTTTTCTTCCGATGAACAGCAGAAACGGTACTCCAATCTTTTCTCATCTCGTTCCATTATCGACCCTAAGTTTATTGATATGGAATTCTTTTCTGCTGAAACCTTTGATTGCATTCAAGCCTTTCAAAACTTAGGTCTTCTACCTTTTATGTCATTACAATTGCCTATTTATCCTGAATTGGTTAAAGCTTTTTATTGTAATCTTGAAATTCAGGACAACACTCTAATTTCTGAAATTTTTGGGATAAAAATGGTCATTGACCAGTCCCTTTTCCATGACTTAACCAAATTACCCAGTGACGGTGTACCATTTGAAGGTACACTGAATGACGACTGGAAATTTGATTTCTCTGCCCATGATGCCCGCCAGTTGGTTTGCACCAACAATGCGGATATGACCGGACGTCTTCTTGCCGGGTCATTGGCTTTTGAAAGCCGCATCCTTCACTATTTAATTGTGCGTATTTTGCTTCCACGGTCTTCCAACCTTGCCCAGGTTTCTGAGGAAGATCTAATTATCATGTGGGCCTTTCATACAGGGCGTCAACTTGACTAGGCACACTTAGTCAGATATCGCATGCATAAGGCATTGCGATTAAATGCTCCACTACCATATCCACAGCTTGTCACTCTCTTTTTCCACCATTTTCAAATTCCTCTTGATTCTAAACCTTACGTTCCAATCAAGAGATCCTTTTTAATTGGTGCTGCTGTGATTGCTTCTTTTGGTTACCGCAAAGAGCATGATGGCTCTTGGGTCAAAAAGGGTGCTCCACCCGCTGATGATGAAGGCAACCAACCAGTTGAAGATAATTCCTCTCTTCTTCGAAAGCTTTTGGAAAAGTTCGATGGTCTTCAAACTTTTGTTGGTGACAAGTTTGATAATATGGAATTGCAAGTCGACATGCGGTTCGATGCCATGGAATCAAGGATCACCAAAGTTGAAGAAGATGTCTCCTTCATCCGTACTTGCTTTGATCCACCACCACCGCCTCCATCATCCTCTTAGCTTATAAGTTATTATTAAGACTAAGTATTATTAGTGGTTAAGTATTATTAGTACTCTGTTTTAACGCCGTGTATTTGGCTTTTTATTGCTCTAGTTATCGTAGTCTTGCACTATAATTATATTTCTAGACATTGCTTTTGTTGATTATGCACATGTATGGTTTTATTTTGGTTCCATGATTGGCTTTGTTTGGATTTTTATTGTGTTAATGTTTGGCTATTGATTGCCTTGCTCTAGTTCTTTTTGATGTTGCCAAAGGGGGAGAGAACTTGGGAGAGAACATGGGTTAGAAATCAATTAGAAATTTAGAAATTTATCGTTAAGAAAAGTTAGGCATACATGCCAAAAGATAGGGGGAGTAAGGGTTGTGTGAACGTGCTATCATCTTGTATATAGCTTGTCTTGATTTCAGGTATTGTCATCATCAAAAAGGGGGAGATTGTAGACAAAGGATCAAGCTAAAAGTTTTGATGATGCCAAAGGATTACATGAATCATATGCTTCTCAAAGATTTACTCAAGACAAAGCAATTAGAGTTAATCAAGATGGATGATCAAGACATTCTATAGAGTCTTAGAAAGGATATTAAAATAGAAGGGTATTCCAATTGGATTAGCAAAAGGTTTGGCCAAGAATTTTAAGCTAAAAAGTGTTTTTCAACAAAATTACTCTCTGGTAATCGATTACCAGAGGATGTAATCGATTACCAGTGGCCAAAACTGATTTACAACAGCTATTAAAATTTGAATTCAAAATTTGTACTGTGTAATCGATTACACATTTATGGTAATCGATTACCAGCAGTTTCTGAATGTTTTAATTCAAATTTTAAAAGCTGTAATCGATTACACAATTACTGTAATCGATTACCAGACAGGATTTTCAGAAAAATCATTTTAAGAGTCACAACTTTTCAAAGGCTTTATTCATGACCACCAATGGTCTATATATATGTGACTCAAACACGAAATTGCTTAGAGATTTTCAGAACAACAAGTGTTTATCCTCTCTAAAAGCAAATTCATTTTATCCTCTTAAGAATTCCTTGGCCAATTCAATTGCAATTCATTAAGGAATTATTTGAGTGCTCAATCTGTAAAATCCATCTCTTTCTAGAGAGATTTGTTCTTCTTCTTCTTCTCATTCTCTAAGGGATTAAGAGACTGTGAGTCTCTTGTTGTAAAGGATCTCTAAACACAAAGGAAGGATTGTCCTTGTGTGTTTAGAACTTGTAAAAGGAATTTACAAGATAGTGGAACTCTCAAGCGGGTTGCTTGGGGACTGGACGTAGGCACAAGGGTGTGGCCGAACCAGTATAAAACTGAGTTTGCATTTTCTCTTCCCTTAATCTCCTTTATTTATTATTGCTTTATATTCATATTCAAATTGTTTCATTTGAATTAATATTTAAGAAGATTGTCATTAAGGGAATTCATAACTTGAGTAAAAAGTGAAATAGATTTTTAATTAGGGGAAACAGTTTGGAATATCTTAATTCAACCCCCCCTTCTTAAGATATCTGAGGCCACTTGTCTAACATGATTCACTTGAGTTGTTCTTTGATTGATCTTTGAGCTTTTTGTCATCACCTTTGTCATCATCTTTTGTTATCATCAAAACACCTTTGAATCACCTTTGATTCACCATGAGGCTTTGCTTATACAAAACATCATATCCGAATGATAAAACATTATACTTGGATGAAATTAGGATCTAACAATTGCCCCTCTTTACAAAGATAAATAAAAGATAAGTAAAGATAATAACACTAATTTCATTCGAGCGGTCTGGCTATTCAAAAACGGATGCTAGAGAAAACAAAAAGAAGTGAAAACTTGAAAAAGCAAAAGGACATTGAAGTCTTGTAACACTAAACAGAGGACCTTGAAGTCCTACAAAACATAAAATGGACGACATTAGAGTCCTATAGCATAAGAGTAGAAGACACTTGAAGTCTTTGAAAGCATAAAAACAAAGAACATTGAGTCCTAAGAAACACAAAGACAAGGACATTGAGTCCTATGAAAAAAAAGACGAGGACATTAAATCCTATGAAAGATAAAGTAGAAGACGTTGAAGTCTTTGAAAAAAACATAAAACAGAAGACATTGAAGTCTTACAAATCATTAAGCAGAAGACATTGAAGTCTTTGAAAGTGTAAAAGACAGAAGACATTGAAGTCTTATAAATCATAAAGGTAGAAGACATTGAAGTCTTTGTAAAGAGAAATAGAAGACATTGAAGTCTTGTAAAGCATAAAAACAGAAGACATTGAAGTCTTTGAAAGCATAAAAGACAGAAGACATTGAAGTCTTATAAATCATAAAAATAAGAGATATTGAAGTCTTTGTAAAGCATAAAAGACATAAGACATTGAAGTCTTGTAAATCATAAAAACAGAAGACATTGAAGTCTCTGAAAGTGTAAAAGACATAAGACATTGAAATCTTATAAAGCATAAAAATAGAAGACATTGAAGTCTTTGTAAAGCGTAAAAAATAGAAGACATTTAAGTCTTGTAAAGCATAAAAACAAAAGACATTGAAGTCTTGTGAAACATAAAGACAGAGGACGTTGAGTCCTATGAAAACATAAAGATAGAGGACGTTGAGTCTTATGGAAGATAAAGGCGAGAACTTTGAGTCCTATGAAAACATAAAGGTGAAAACGTTGAGTCCTATGGAAGATAAAGGCGAGGACCTTGAGTCCTATGGAAACATAAAGGCGAGGACTTTGAGTCATATGAAAGATAAGGGCGAGGACTTTGAGTCCCATGAAAGATAAAGGCGAGGAATTTGAGTCCCACGAAAGATAAAGGCGAGGACTTTGAGTCCTATGAAAGATAAATGCGAGGAATTTGAGTCCTATGGAAGCATAAAGGTGAGGACTTTGAGTCTTATGGAAACATGCCAATAGGTACTAGTACCCCAAGGGCTTAACCTTATAAGAAAGCAAGAGGGTGACTCTTTGAGAAGGCCTCTCATCCTAAAGTCTAAAGATAAGCGAAAGGGTATTTTCCTTAGTTTTCTTGGACCCTAGCTCGCCCAGGCTAGCCTCTGGCTCACCTGGGCCACCAAATAGCTTCATGGTGAAGAAACCAGCTCGCCTAGGTGAGCTCATTTCTTCAGCACTAAGTTTCAGCTTGCCTGGGCGAGCTGCAACTGCCCCAAAGTGACCTTTTGCCTATAAATAGGCGTCCTAGGGGTGTTTTAAAGGGTTCCAAGGTTCAAAAAGTGAGGGAATTGAGAGAAGAGAGAAAGAAGAAGAAGAAAGAAGAGGAAATGAGGACGAGGCGCTACTGAATCACGACCGTGATCATTCCTTACTTCATTTCTTGTTCTGTGTTCTTCATGCGACCGTCAGTTAGTTTTATTTTTGAGGATTGAATGTGATCTATGTACCCTTAGGGGTCCCCCTTGTTATTATGTGCACATTCATATTTTCCATCTATCATCGGTGATCTCATTTTTCTTAGTAAAGTTCAATCTTAACCGATCACTAGTGTTGTAAAGTTGTCTTAAAAGAGATTGAAAGTTAATAAGCAAAACCAAGATAAAATCAATTCACAACCAAACTTCTTCATTTCATCAAATATCGCTTGAGATCATTTCAAGGTGCAATGCCTTAACAATTCTCTCCACTTTTGAAAATTTAAAACATTGTTTCAAGGTCCAACGCCTTCCACGACTTTTTTGTTTACAATTAAAATGAATTTTTCAAAAACATAAAATCAATTCAACACACAAACTTTTAGACTTAAAGAACTACGTAGGTTTGAATTCCTCATTGCATCTGAGGATACGTAGGAGCAAGGACAACACCCTTGTCGATCCCAAAAATCAAAAATATATAAAAAAGGGAAAATAAATATTTTTGAAGTCACGTTATGCACACTCGATTAAAGGTTGCCGTCCCTTGTGACAGGCGTGTGGGGTGCTAATACCTTCCCCATGCGTAAACAACTCCCAAACCCTTATTTTCAAAATTCGTAGACCTCTTTTTGGTTTTTCTAGCATTTTTCTCGAATAAACATTGGTGGCGACTCCACACGTTTTCATCATGAGAAGACACACTTTTTCTTTTCGCCTTGCCCTCCCGTTGAAGGGTAGGTTGCGACAAGTATATAAAGAAAAATCTATGCACTTATAGCCTTATATGAACATGAGTTTTGGAATGTAGAGGCATGCTACCTTCGTCTTGAAATGCAGTAAAATGTAGGCTTTGTATCTAGCAATGCAAAAAGGTTTTGAATCATGAGAACTATGCAATGCTCATGACATTCTTTCTTCTTTTTGTGATTTTTTTGTTTTTTGTTTTTTGTTTTTGTGTGAAAAACACATATTGATTGTCTCTTTCTGAAAGACGTCATAACTCATGCAACCTCATCCTATCTTTTGCAAATCTCTTAGGGGACTTCCTCAGAGTGTGTGTTTTGATTTAATCACTGGACAATTCTTGGGTGACAGTAGTGAAGCCGTTTGACATGTAATCAATCAACTGAAATATTGATCAAAGGGTTTGTCCCTTTCTTTTTGTTTTAAAAAACTTTGATTATTATGCATAACAAGAAAATATAAGGCTTTGGACTGATTGATCGAGGTCGTACCCGAATCAAATAAACATTAAAATGCAATAACTAGGAAGTGATCCTAGGTCGTTTTCCAACGAGCAATGATAAACCAAATGTTCATAACAGATAGTAGGAAAATAGTAACGAATTGGGGGGGGGGGGTTGTTTGCTTTTGTAAATTAAACAACAAATAGATGTGAACTATAAAATATCATAATTAAAACACGTTGCTTCCCCTTGATTCACAAGCAAGTCTCTTATCCTAGGTTACGAGAGTTTATCCTTTATCAGTTCAACCACTTAATCCAACTCTAAATTAAATTACTAAGCGAAATTTAACATAAGGCATTCATTATGTGATTAAGCAACACATACACCAATTAATCATAAACGATAATTAAGCATGAATGTAAATTAAGCGCAGAGACAATTAATCAAGCACTAAGCATGCATGAATTAATAGCAACAAATTCAGAGTAATTAGTGAAGAGGAAAAGCTGAACATAATTTAATACTAATAATAGAACCTCAAAGAGAACTGTGCTTGATCCTTAAGAGGAAACAACGCTGGAGACTTAGCCTTCCATTAATCAATAGAGAATTAAATTATAGATTGAAGAACGAAATTTTATTGCTAAAACGAAAAGTCAAAATAGGAATTGCAAAACGAAAAAATGTCTGAAAGAAGAAGAGAAGCCTAAAACTAAAAACGAAAAAGGAGGAGAGAGAAGATAAGAGAAGAGAAGGGCCTAAACTAGAACCTTGGTGCTGTTATATAGTTTTCCAGCCCCAAAGCTTACAAATCTGTTTTAAATCCAAGCCCATAAATAAAATAAAATCAATCTAGATAAGATAAGATAAGATCTAGATGAAATAATATCTAGATGAGATCAAATCTAAATAATATCTAGATAAGATAAAGTCTAGATAAGATAAAATTTTGTAGAGTAAAATAGTCTGCCCTCTTCAAGTCCAAGCCCAATTCTGGATTCAAGCCCAATGCTTCATTAATTCCTGAAATTATATTAAAAACATCAAATTAGCTGAATGGGCCCAAATAATAAAACTGCCTAATTAATTTGACAATTAAGACTAATCAATAATTAAAATGGTGCAAAAAGGGTTAAGAAATAGGAGAAAATAATGGCACATCAAAACCCCCCATACTTAGCCTTTTGCACTCCTGGGCAAAATGAAACAAAGAACAAAATCCAAGGATATCAAAGAGAGACAAACAAAAACATTTACATATTTCTCAATGAACATCAAGGAATGAAAGGAATGGGTAACATCTAAGATGAAGAGATCCAAAGAGTCAAGACATTCATGGAAATCATCCAAGCAACCCAATCATGGCAAAATAGTTAATCAGCTCAAGAATGAAAAGTGATAAAGCCTCACAAGATATACACTCTATCTCTCAAGTGTCTAGGCTACTATTTACCCTCAAAGCACCCATGAAAACCAACACCACATAAACTTGGCAAGATTCTAAAATTGACAATCAACCCATAAACACAAGCACATGAGGATCAAAAGGTCTTTTAAGGTTGTAATTGGGTCAAGGACAAGGTAGGGAAAAATATGGAATAAGTAGCTAAATCCCAAAGAAATAGAGGAGCAATGGGGAATAAGTGCATGTTAAGAAAAAATAAGAAGACCTAAAGATAAAATTTAAACATAAAGAGTAGAACCAAGAGTCTCATCATTCTTTTTCTATTTAAGATCCTATTCACTCAACTTTATTGTTTTTTTTTTCAAATTGATTCAACTTAAAAATTTTTTTTGCAATTTTTTTTTTCATTTTTTTATGGACAGTAACATTTGAGAACTAGCATATCATTGAGGAGCATGTCCAACATTTAACCCATATACAATGTACATCAATATGGCCCAAAAATACATCATGAAGCATAGCCAACAAAACATGTTATTCAACAACCCCCCCCCACACTTATTCCCAAAACAATTCCAAAGCTCTAAAATTCCTTAAGGGTAAGGTGATATCATGGTTTTTCACTTAAGGCTTGTAGTGAGCTTCAAAACAAGGAAAGGGAAACAAGGCTCAAAAGGGCTATCAAAGGAATTAATTCAAGGTAGGTCCATTTGGCTAGAGGCTTATAAGAACAAAATTGCCTAAATCATTTCCAAATATGCATGTGAATTAGGAAGCATCAACAAGAATCAAGCCAAGGCTATTGTGCAAGCAATCAATGGGGCAAAACACATCGAAAGATTATGATGATGGATGGCTCAAATTCTCACAAAGGTAAACTTATCACTTTCAAATTGAGCTTTCAAAACTATCATGATATGTAGAGGAAAAACAAGGATTTCAAATCACAAAATGTCAAGAGACTTTTATTTTCAAAACAATTACCCATTACTTGAACATATCCTATAATTCAAAGAAAAACATGCAAATTTAACACAACAAAACTAACAAAATTAAACTAGAAACCCAACAAAACTAACAAATTTAACACAACTAACAAAACCAAAACCAAAGAACACACTCCCCCCATACTTAAACAACACATTGTCCTCAATGTAGCACAATTAAAAGATTAAAGGCAAGTAAATAATCAAATAGAATCAGAAAAATGTAATAAAAGTAAAGAAGGAGATAGGAAAAGAAAAACTCCCTAAGTCATGGTGGAGGAAGAGTAGGGTGGAGTAAGGAAGTCTCTTCCACCACTACGTCCACTAAAGAAGGGTTTGTGAGGAATGGCTTAAGTCGGTGTCCATTGACCTCGAAGCTCTTGTTTGTGGAGTCGCTTTTGATCTCAACTGTACCATAAGGAAAAACATTAGTAACAACAAAAGGACCAATCCACTTAGACCTCAACTTACCACTCATGAGTCCAAGCTTAGAATTATACAATAATAGTTTTTGCCTAACCATGAAGTCCTTCTTAATTATCATGCTATCATGGAACTTCTTGGTCTTTTCTTTGTAGAACTTGGCATTCTCATACGCTTCTAGGCGGATCTCATCTAACTCACTCAGTTGCAACTTTCTTTCCTCACCAGCTTGATCCATAGAGAAGTTGCAGGTCTTCACTGCCCAATATGCTTTGTGCTCAATCTCCACTGGGAGATGACATGCCTTTCCAAAGACAACCCGATAAGGAGACATTCCTATGGGTCCTTTGTAGGCAGTCCTATGTGCCCAAAGAGCATCATCTAGCCTGGTACTCCAATCTTTCCTGCTTGGCTGCACAATCTTCTCTAAAATTCTCTTGATCTCCCTGTTAGAAATTTTTGCCTATCCATTGGTTTGGGGGTGGTATGGTGTGGATACCCTGTGTACAACCCCGTACTTTTTAAGCAAGGCATGCATTGATTCGTTGCAAAAATGGGTTCCTTGATCACTAACGGTTGCTTTAGGTACTCCAAACCTGCAAAACAGATTAGATCTGACAAAATCTACAACAACCTTAGCATCATTAGTTCTAGTGGGCTTGGCTTCCACCCATTTTGAAACATAATCAACTGCAAGGAGAATATAAACATAACCAAAAGATACAAGAAAATGGCCCATGAAATCTATGCCCCAGACATCAAACACCTCACAGAATAACATAGGTTGTTGAGGCATTTGTTGTCGCCATGTAAGTGCACTTCCTGCTCTCTGACACTGCTCACAAGTGCTACAAATCTTCCACGCATCTTTAAAGATGGTGGGCCAATAAAAGCCACAGTCAAGCACTTTGTGAGCTATCCTTTGAACACCCAGATGAACTCCCGGTGCGGAAGAATGATAGAGCTGCAGGACTGAGTCAGCCTCATGATTTGGATTGCATCGTCTAATGACCTGATCACTGCACAATTTCCACAAGTAGGGGTCATCCCAAATAAAATGCTTAGCATCACTTTTAATTTTATCTTTTTGAGCCTTAGATGCTAAGGGAGGAAAAACAAAAGCAACTAAATAATTGACAATGTTAGCAAACCAGGGAGTAGAAAGAGAATCAGAAATACTATACAATATATATAAATGATCATCCGGGAAATCATCCCGAATTGGTGAATCCTCATCAGACACATGTTCGATCCGACTCAAATGATCAGGAACTAAATTTTGTGCTCTGCTCCTATCACGGATCTCCAAGTCAAATTCTTGGAGCCAGAGCATCCATCAGATCAACCTAGGCTTTGAATCAACCTTCTTCAACAAGTACTTTAAAGCTGCATGGTCAGTATAAACAATAATGCGAGTACCAAGCAAATAAGAACAAAATTTTTCAAGAGCAAAAACTATGGCTAGTAGCTCTTTCTCAGTAGTAGTATAATTCGCTTGGGCAACATCTAAAGTCCTAGAAGCATAATATATCACACTAGGCAATTTACCAATTTTCTCAGCAAGGACAACCCCCAATGCATAATTTGATGCATCACACATAAGCTCAAAAGGGGCTGTCCAGTCGGGTGCCTAGATGATGGGGGTGGTAGTCGGTGCTCTTTTGAGGCAATCAAAAGCCTCTTTGCATTTATCATTAAAGTCAAACTCCACCTCCTTTTGCAACAAGTTGGATAGTGGAAGGGCTACTTTGCTAAAATCTCTTATAAAGCGTCCGTAGAATCCTGCATGACCAAGAAAAGATCGCACCTCTCGCACGCAAGAGGGGTAAGGCAATTGTGAAATAATAGAAATTTTTGCAGGATCTACTTCAATGCCCTTATTGGAAATAATGTGGCCTAAAACTATACCTTGCTCAACCATAAAATGACATTTTTCAAAATTTAGAACAAGGTTAGTTTCAGTGCATTTATTCTAAACTTTTTCCAGACTATCCAAACAAACATCAAAAGAGGATCCATATACAGTGAAATCATCCATAAACACCTCTATGCAATTTTCTAAAAAATCACTGAAAATACTAATGATGCACCGCTAGAAGGTACCAGGGGCATTGCACAGGCCGAAAGGCATCCTCCTATAGGCAAAAGTGCTAAAGGGGCAGGTGAATGTGGTCTTTTGCTGATCCTCAGGAGCAATAGTGATTTGCATATAACCAGAAAAACCATCAAGGAAACAGTAGTGAGATTTACCTGCCAGGCGTTCAAGCATCTGGTCAATGAATGGCAGTGGAAAATGGTCCTTTTTGGTAACCTGGTTCAGCCTCCTATAGTCAATGCAAACTCTCCAACTGTTCTGCACCCGAGTAGGAATCAACTCCTCCTTCTCATTTTTTATCACGGTGAGACCGGTTTTCTTCGGATCTACCTGGACGGGACTCACCCATTGGCTGTCGGAGATATGATAAATGATTCCAGCTTGCAAAAGCTTGGTTACCTCCTCTTTCACTACATCAAGAATTACCGGGTTGAGTCTTCTCTGTGGCTGTCTTACTGGTTTAGCCCCATCCTCTAAATTTATCCGATGCATACATGTGGATGGGCTAATACCAGGAATGTCTGCCAGGGTCCAGCCTATAGCCTTCTTATGCTTCTTGAGAATTGATAACAACTTCTCCTCTTGCTCATCAACAAGGGAGGCAGATATAATTACTAGAAAACTTTTGCTATAATCCAGGTAAGCATATTTTAAATTTGATGGCAGAGGCTTCAATTCTGGTGTGCTTCCTGAAAGAGATGGTTTCTCAGCCTGTACCTCATAAAGAAAGTCAGAGGTATGTGTACTTCCTGAAACATGGTTAGTTCTATCTGACTCTATAAAATCAATCTTAAGAGGTAAAACATCACCAGACATGTAATCAATATCAAATTCAGATTCACTCTCAGCATCAAATTCAGACATATGGTCAAGTACAAATTCAGATTCAATGCATGAAGAGTGACAGGCATGCAAATTAGAATGAAGATTAGTCATGTATTCATCAACAATATGGTCAATTATTTCAACACGAAATACAGAAAGATCTTCAGATGGGTGTTTCATAGCATCAAGAATATTAAAATGAACAGTTATATCACCAAACTCCATATATAATGTGCCTGCATATACATCTATCTTAGTTCTAGCAGTTTTCATAAAAGGTCTGCCTAGAATGATGAGAACTGATCCTTTAGAAAATCCCTCCTCCATATTCAAAATATAAAAATCAACAGGGAAAATCAGTTCACCAACTCTAACTAAGACATCCTCTATGAAACCAGCAGGATAGGCAACACTTATATTAGCTAAATGAATTACCACATCAGTTGACTGAAAAGGACCAAGAGATAGAGAATTAAAAATAGACAGAGGCATAACTCTAACAGAAGCTCCTAAATCTAGCATGGCATTGTCAAACTTACTGTTCCCTATAATACAAGGTATGCTGAATGTACCTGGATCTTTACATTTTTCAGGGATTTGGGGAACAGATTTACCAATCAATGCGGAGACATTTCTGCCCATGCTAATTCTTTCACTTCCTTTAAGCTTCCGCTTATTAGTGCACAACTCCTTCAAGAATTTAACATATCTTGGAATTTGCTTTATTGCATCTAGCAGAGGTATGTTTACCTCTACTTTTCTAAATGTTTCCAATATCTCCTTCTTTGCCTCTTCCATTTTTTTGTTGGAAATTGCTCTTGGAGGGAATGGAAGAGGGATATGCTACTTCTATAAATCAGAATTACCAGTGGAAGATTCACCTGCATAGAAATTGTTAGGTAACTTACTCTTTAAATTTTTGTCATCATCTTTTTCTGGAGTAGAGTGAGGTTGGGTAGGTTCATTTGCGGATGAGGAAGATGTTGCTGGTTGAGGTCCTTGACACTGCTTTCCCGACCTCAATGCAATGGCACTCACATTTTTGGGATTCTGGACAGATTGAGAAGGTAATCTGTCAGAATTCTAGGACTGTTGTTGATTTAACTGTGTAGCCAATTGTCCCATCTGATTAGTTAAGCTCTGAATGGAGGCTCTGGTCTCTTGTTGAAACTGCATGTTTTGCATAGTCATTTGCCTCACAAGTTCTTCAAGGGAAGGTTGCGAAGGAGCCTCAACTGTTTGCTGTGTCTGGGGCTGTTGCTGTTGTTGCTGCTGGATTGGTGGAGGAACGTATGGTCTGCTTGGGCCAACAACATTATGAAAATAAGGTTGTTGTTGTTGTTGTTGTTGCTTTTGTTGTGAAGAATTCGACCATCTAAGGTTTGGATAATTCCTCCACCCGGGATTGTACCTGTTGCTGGAGAGGTCATAATTGTTCTGTTGTGGCTGATTTTGCTGTTGAGGTTGAGGAGGTCTATTCATAAGCTTCAGGCTGTTTAATTGCTTCAGATTGTTGCACAAAAGGGCAAAGGTCTATGTGGTGGTCGGCAGAGGAGCATAAACCACAAAGTCCAGCGACAGGTGCAGATTTTTGATTCATGGCCAGTTGGGTTACCAGGTTAACCAAGGCATCTAGTTTACCTTCAAGCTTCTTAGTCTCAACTGATGAAGATGAATTCGTGGCTACTTCATGCATTCCTCTAATGACAATAACATCATTTCTGGCACTAAATAGCTGGGAGTTGGAAGCCATATTCTTAATTAAATTTTTGGCTTCAGCAGGGGTCATGTCTCCAAGGGCTCCACCACTGACAGCATCTATCATACTTCTCTCCATGTTACTGAGTCCTTCATAAAAATATTGGAGGAGAAGCTGCTCAGAAATCTGGTGGTGAGGGCAACTGGCACATAGTTTTTTAAATCTCTCCCAGTATTCATATAGGCTCTCTCCACTAAGTTGCCTAATGCCTGAAATATCCTTTCTAATGGCCGTGGTCCTGGAAGTAGGGAATTTTTTTTCTAAGAATACTCTCTTGAGGTTAGCTCGTGATGGACCTTGGAGCAAGGTAATATAGCCAGTCCTTTGCCACTCCCTCTAAAGAATGAGGAAAAACCTTTAGAAATATGTGATCCTCCTGGACATCTGGGGGTTTCATGGTGGAGCAGACAATATGGAATTCTTTCAGATGTTTGTGCGGGTCTTCACCTGCAAGGCCATGAAACTTTGGAAGCAAATGGATTAGTCCAGTTTTAAGAACATATGGGACATCCTCATCAGGGTATTGGATGCACAAGCTTTCGTAGGTGAAATCAGGTGCAGCCATTTCCCTTAGAGTCCTCTCACGGGGTGGAGGTTGTGCCATGTTCTCAGAATGTTCAAAATCAGAATGTTCAAAACTATAATGCTCAAAATCAGGATGTTCAAAATTACCAACCACAAAATGCTCAGACTCAACAATAACAGAATGCTCAGAATGCTCAAAAGGGTACAAAATGATGCCTAACTAATATATGAAATGTCCTATCTATCTCAGGATCAAAGGGTTGTAAGTCAGATGGATTGCCCCTAGTCATACACTACATTCAGCATGCACAACTAGTTGCCTTCTTATGCAAGTAATAGTGTAGGTTTGAACTATAGCTACCCTCAAATGATATCCAAATGACTTGAAATTTTGTGAGCAACACCCTAAAATCATGAAAAGATAGCACAAAAATTTTGAGGCAAAAATTAGAAGTCTAAATATGGAAACTACCTAAGGAAAGTTTAGAAAAATAAAACAATAAAACTTGAAAAATAAAAAAAACTAGTAAACATGTGATTTTGGCTAGCTAGAGACCTCAGCCAGCCTTTGGTAGGCTGCCACGATATAGGAAAGTTTTTTCTACCCCAAAGACATATATAATAATAGTCATTCTGATACCCAGAGCAAAAATTATGGCCGTTTGAAGTTTTGACAAAAATCAAATTCACTACTTTTTTGAAACTTTCAAATCTGACCAAACTAAGGGCTCCAACTATTTTTCCCACAAAATATGGATCAAAAGAACCTACCACACCAAAATTCAGCCAAAAATAACAACCCTAACTATCAAAACAAAAATCGCCAAATAATTGTCAGCATCAGTCACTAATTCAGTCGCTAAGGGATTTGCACTACTACACTATTTTCCAGATCAACAAAAGTGGTTGCTAAATCCGTCGCAAAGCACTATTCACACAAAAACACAAAAACTTAAACAGGGGAAGCGCTGAACAGAAAAAATAAACAAAACACCACACTAAACAAAATAACAAGACACTAAACAACACTTAACGCAACACGAACACAACACTAACACAACACACGAAAGCATAAAACATGAATCACTAGCTATTATGAACCTTTGGACACTGCTCCCCGGCAATGGCGCCAAATTTGATCGAGGCCGTACCCGAATCAAATAAACATTAAAATGCAGTAACTAGGAAGTGATCCTAGGTCATTTCCCCACGAGCAATGATAAACCAAATGTTCACAACAGATAGTAGGAAAATAGTAACGAATTGGGGGGATTGTTTGCTTTTGTAAATTAAACAGCGTATATATGTGAATTATAAAATATCAGAATTAAAACACGTTGCTTCCCCTTGATTCACAAGCAAGTCTCTTATCCTAGGTTACGAGAGTTTATCCTTTATCAGTTCAACCACTTAATCCAACCCTAAATTAAATTACTAAGTGAAATTTAACATAAGGCATTCATTATGTGATTAAGAAACACATACACCAATTAATCATAAACGATCATTAAGCATGAACGTAAATTAAGCGCAGAGACAATTAATCAAGCACTAAGCATGCATGAATTAATAGCAACAAATTCAGAGTAATTAGTGAAGAGGAAAAACTGAATAGAATTTAACAATAATAATAGAACCTCAAAGAGAACTGTGCTTGATCCTTAAGAGGAAACAACACTGGAGACTTAGCCTTCCATTAATCAATAGAGAATGAAATTATAGATTGAAGAACGAAATTTTATTGCTAAAACGAAAAGTCAAAATAGGAATTGCAAAACGAAAAAATGTCTGAAAGAAGAAGAGAAGCCTAAAACTAAAAATGAAAATGGAGGAGAGAGAAGAGAAGATAAGAGAAGAGAAGGGCCTAAACTAGAACCTTGGTGCTGTTATGTAGTTTTCCAGCCCCAAAGCTTACAAATCTGTTTTAAATCCAAGCCCATAAATAAAATAAAATCAATCTAGATAAGATAAGATAAGATCTAGATGAAATAATATCTAGATGAGATCAAATCTAAATAATATCTAGATAAGATAAAGTCTATATAAGATAAAATTTTGTAGAATAAAATAGTCTGCCCTCTTCAAGTCCAAGCCCAATTCTGGATTCAAACCCAATGCTTCATTAATTCCTGAAATTAGATTAAAAACATCAAATTAGCTGAATGGGCCCAAATAATAAAACTGCCTAATTAAGTTGACAATTAAGACTAATCAGTAATTAAAATGGTGCAAAAAGGGTTAAGAAATAGGAGAAAATAATGGCACATCACCGATCGTAGGCACCATTGAAGGATGACAATGGATTGTTACACTTTGGTATATGACCAAGTGAAACTTTCTTGATTTAAGATCGTATAGTGATGCCATGGCCGATCCCACTGAAACTTGATGACATGGGCCAATCCCGAAAGAATTTATATAACAATGGCTACCTTGGATTCAAAAGGAATCCTAAGGGGTTTGCATGAGCGACTAACATCAGATGTATCCTACTATCACAATTGTCTTTGGGCATTTCCCACGAGCTCCTGGTCAAATGAGTTTTCTTTTCAAATGTGCAAGTGCAAAATCTCGGGGATTATTTTTTTTTATTTCTTATATTTTTATATATTTCTTTTTAAACAATCACAAGCGTGGCGGTTTCCATTTCAGAATCCAAACTTAAAAGCAAAATTAGTCATTGCTTGATCCACATGGGATTTATTGGGCTTGTAACGTAGTTAGGGGTAAGAGGGCTATGAAAAAAAGGATTAGAGAGGCTTAAAGAGTGTTTAAGGGTTATATTGGGTAAGAACCTTGAGAGTCTTGCTTGTACTTTTATTCATTTCAACTTGTTGGGTCGGGCTTTACTTCATTTGTCTTATACATTAATCCTTATTGCGCTTTTGTGCCTTTCTTGTAAAATTTTGAGATCTTTTGTCTCCTTTTGCTTTGCTCGCCTTTGGAAGATTTGCTTCCTACTTTTTTTCTTAACATCATTTTTGCCTAACCTAGAGCTTAGTAAACCTCATGCATATGTTGTTTGCATTGCTCTTCTTGCCAGTTTAGTGGTGGTTCTTACTTTGGGTTATTTTTTTCGAAAATAATTGCATTTGGCTCGAACCGGGTAGCAAGGGATAAATAAGTCAGATGACTCTTGTTCTTCACAACTCATTTTTTCCCCGAGAAAGAAAAATTTTGAGAATGATAAGATGAGGTCACATGAATGTCTATACTTTTTATTTTTGATTTGGAAACACAATCAATCAAATATTTATTCAACTTTACTCGTCGCTTATGACACCCCCACCAAACGTGTAGAATGTTAAATTTCTGATTAGGCAGACTTGGAGATCAACTCAGGTGCGTAAGTCACTTGAGCAAACAAACTAACATTGTACATTCACATTCCAGTGAAAGTTAAATAAACAAAGATGTAATTGTGAGAGAATGAGAAACAACAACATCAAATTCATCCATATTATTAACATTGTGACTGTTGTTTACAGTAGTAGCATAAACCTAAAAATCCTAATGAGTCATTGGAAAAATCTAACAACAAACTTCAAATTACCCCAAGTATCATGCATAGTATTGCTTGACGAAATCAGAATTCACAAGTGATTCTCCTCCTTAAATCTCAGTTAGTCTGCATCGATCAGACTTTGCATCTTATGTTTCAGGGTCATACAATGCTCAATGGAATGCCTCGAAACTCCCCCATGATAAACACATGTCACATTCGAGTTGTATCCTCGGGGAAATAGAGGTTGAGGAATCTTTGTTGGGCTTACGACTACTATTGCATTATCAAGAAGATACGAGAGTAAGTCAGCATATAGGATTGGAATTGAGGTGAATTCTACAAGATTCTTTTCTGGAAAGTTCCTTCCTTGGTTGGTGTTTTGATTAGTATTAGGGGTGATGTTTGGTCTTGGATGTGCAACAAGTGGATTTTTTGGCCGATTTAGGGGTGACCTTTGTGGATGATAAGGTGTTTTTGGTTGGTAGGGTGGTGAGTGATGGGAAAGACTGATATTGGCTGAGTATTGATATTGTTGGGGAGGATATTGGTACATGGGATTTAAAGGGGCTAGTGGGAAATTTGGCCTTGTAGGAATGACAGTCACAACATGGGTTTCTCTCTCCTTCTTATTCCCTCCACTCATCCCAGGTCTTCTATTACTAGAACTCGCAGTAACAACATAATCAAATTTCCCTCTTCTCAGACCCACTTCGATCTTCTCGCTAGCAAACACTAAATCTACCAAACTTGAAGGCATGTAACCTACCATATTCTCATAGTAAAACACCGGCAATGTGTCCATTATCATTGTTATCATTTCTCTCTCCATCATCAGGGGCGCTACTTGAGTTGCCAGATCTCTCCACCTTTGGGCGTATTCTTTGAAAGATTCATTGCCTTTCTTGCACATATTCTGTAGTTGCATTCTATATGGAGTCATATCAGAGTTATACTAATACTTCCTAATGAAAGCAGCAATTAGGTCCTTCTAGGAATGGACCTGAGAATAGGGGTGGGTAAGCGGGCCAGCCTGCCCTGCATAAGGCCCGCCCGCATTGGCAGCGGACTGGGCCAGTCCACCCCGCTTCTTACACGGACTAAATAAATTGGTCCACCCCGCCCCGCGGACCCCGCCGGTCAAACGGGCCGGTTCGCAGGCCTAATTTTAAAAGAATTTCAATTTTAATAAAAATACAATACAATGAAATTAAGTTCAATACAAATGTAAATAAAATCTCAACAATTAGTCAATTACATCAATAAATTAGATAATGTCTTAACAAAAGAAAATCCAAGCAATAAATCTAAAATATGAAATTTAAACGTCTCCAACAACAAATGATTCCATATTTGAAGTAACTTGAGCCTTCTCCATCTCTGATGTGAGCTATTTTTTATATTAAAATATCTTTAAAAATATTTATTTAACAATTATTTTTGGCTTAAATGATAAGAATTGATAGTTTTATTATTTATGGCTTTCAAATATGAAAAGGATATATTAAAAGAGAAAAAGATCAAGAAATTATCAAAAAGGAAGATTTCTAACATGTTATCACTTATCTTTTTTTACCTTAATCTTTTATTTCTAAATCTTTTATTTTTATCTTTAAATCTTTATCTTATCTAATATATTTCTTTATCTGTTGTTTTAAAATAAAAGTTTAAAGTGAAAAAGAGAAAATCAAACCTAATATAATTGGGTCAAGGTCACATAAATCAAATCTAATGCGGGCTGCGGGCAACATGCGAACCCTGCGGGCCAGACCCACATAGTCCGCGGGTTAAGTGGGACGGGCCCAAAAATATGACATAACCATGGACCGTTTAAAATAATTGGTCCGTAACCCTCACGTACCGCGGACCCTGCGGGCCAGTCCATGGACCTGGGCCCGTTTACCCACCCCTACCTGAGAAGGTTCCAGGTTAGTATACAAGGTAATAGTTGCCCCAGGAAGATGCTCCTGGAAGAAATGCATCAACAACTTTTCATCTTTCACATGCGCCCCCATCTTCCTACAATACATTTTTAGGTGATTCTTTGCACAAGTGGTTCCGTTGTACTTATCAAAATCTAGCACCTTGAACTTTGGACAAAAAACCACGTCGGGCACCAAGCACAACTTTGTAGAAGCAAAGCTTCCAAGATTATTTTGATGATGCCAAAGATTATTAAAGATCCATTCAAACAAGATTAAAGAATCAAGAAGATTCAAGTGAAGATTCAAGAGAAGACTCAAGATATGCAGGAACCTCAAGAAAAGCATCAAGGTAAGTTAAAAATAATTTTTCAAAGAAAAGATTGAATAACACAATTTGTCCAAAAGAATTTTTCAAAGAAAAATCTTTTACCAGAGTTTTTTACTCTCTGGTAATCGATTATCATAAGACAGTAATCGATTACCAGAAGCCCAAAATAGTTTTATCACTGTTTTACAAAGTAGTAATCGATTACCATGGGCACGTAATCGATTACCAATGTTTTTGAATGTTGAATTTCAAATTTCAAGAGTCACAACTTGTGATAATTTTTTTTTAAACTTTTGTAATCAATTACACAACATTTGTAATTGATTACCAGTGTTTCTAAACGTTGGTTTTCAAATCTAAACATGAAGAGTCACAACTATTGATGTGTAATCGATTACACTATAATGGTAATCGATTACCAGTGACTGGTTTTGAAAAATAAATTGCCAAGAGTCACAATTGTTAAAGTGACTGGTTTTTGAAGAATTTGCCAAGAGTCACAACTTTTAAAGTTACTTATTTTGAAGAGAGTCAACTTTTAAAGTGACCAGTTTTGAAGAGAGTCACAACTTTTAAAGTGACTAGTTTTGAAGAAATTGCCAAGAGTCACAACTTTCAACATGGTTTCTTCAAGAGCCATCAAATGGCTATAAATATGTGACCATGACACGAATTCCACTACTGATTTTGACTGGATCATTCTCAACATCTTTCTAAGAGTTTTGGTTCAAACACTTGCTTTGTCAAGAAAAGTATATTGGGCAAAAACTTGTGCTATTCTATTTTTCTTCTTCTCCTCCCCCATTCTTACAAAAAGCTTTTCAAGAGACCTACTCTTGGTGAGTGTTTTCAAGAGATGGTCTTCTTGGTTGCAAACACTGAACACAAGGGACCAACTTTCCTTGGGTTCATTGCAAGAAGCAGGATTTTCTTCTTGGTTGATCATTGGACACAAAAGACCAACGTCTTTTGGGTTCATTGCAAGAAGTGGGTATAACTTCTTGGTTGTTATCACTGGACACAAGGGACCAACGTTCCTTGGGGTTCATTGCAAGAAGTGGGCATAACTTCTTGGTTGTAATCACTGAACACAAAGGAGGGAAGTCCTTTGTGGTTCATTGCTTGTAAAGGATTTTACAAGGTTAGTGGAAATCTCAAGCGGGTTGCTTGGGGACTGGACGTAGGCACGGGTTATGGCCGAACCAGTATAAATCTGGTTTTGCATTCTCTCTTTCCTTTATCTCTTTTACTTTCTGTTGTGTTTATATTTCTTTAAGTTTACTTCTCTTTATTTGTTATTCGAGTAACTTACAATTAAAGAAATAATTGAATCTAGGGAATATCTAAGAAAGGGAAATTTTCAATTAGGAATAGTCAATGAAATCTTAATTCTACCCCCCATTCTTAAAATTTCCCATGTCAGTAAAGGCACAAGTTCCTCCTCCTTCAATGGCGCATAGCCTCTCCTCCATATGCTTAATCCTTTCGTTCTCAAGTACCGTGGAAGGTCCTTCTCCCCTTACAAAATGCAAGGGTTGTGATAACGAGCGACATTGAGATATTCCAGGAGCGCTCAGCATAGGGATGCCAAAAAATGCTTTCCTTTCAGTGGTATATGATGGAAAAGCCCCGAACCCGGCCAGAGTGTGGTCTTGGGGAACTTCATGTGTTTCCCCATGGGTTGAGAGACATGTGCATGATTAGATTGGGGTTGTTGATTTTCAATGAGTACAGGTGCAGAATTGCCGATATTGTCACCAAAAGTGTACACAAAAGTGGGCGGTGTATAATTAGGAGGCAACCTATATGATGGGAAGGAATGCTTGCTATAAACCTGAAAATGATGAGGCCCACATGCATTTTTTGCTGCCTCACCTCCTTGACCTACTACATCTGAGACTGGACAATTCACTTGATTGAAACCAGTCGGGTGAATCAGGTCCATCTCAGTAGCAGTACTCGCAGCAACAACTATAGAAATATTATCCTCCATCATCTTCCTCATGCTAATTATTGCTTCCATCATCATTGTCATCTTTTCCTTTATGGCCTACATAGCGACCTTCATTTGTTCATGTACTTCTTTGATTTCACTCATTATTCTGGCTTTGGCATGCGTCTGGTAAGGGTGCCGTAAAGCTCAATCTTTCTCTTTGGTTACAATGATTACGATTTGACTTCAAGGAAAGAATGCGATGAGCAATGCAACCAAAATGGAAAGACAAACAAGCATGAATGCATGTGAATGATACGTTGCTAAAGTATTGCGAATTTTACATAGGACATTCAGTAGAACATAGGGTTCAATCAACTCTAATTTTCATTAAATCTCGTTAGAGACAAAGTGCAACTAGAAATAAAACATGGACACATCAACGGTTCCTAATTTTGTATGTTATTAGCTCAATCATGTGTTGGCAGTAGTCAAAGAAGCTATGTTAATTCAACCCATCTTCTGCCCCAACTTTCACAAGCTGGTTACTTGCATACTTTGACCTTGACTTGATAAAATCCTTTTCTTAAAAGACTATGCTTGGTTCGAGCCTATGTTAACAGGAATAGAAATTTTGATGGCCAATATTTCAACAAAATATCATAGAGGACATATGATGAATGATCAGGGCATAGTTATGCTATGCATGACAAATGTATTTATCAAACCGACACAAGATGCCCAAAAGACCACCCTTTCTTGTTAACAATGCATTGGGTACCATGTTTGTATGATTTCAATCATTTTTGGGAGAAAGGATTGTATAACCCCAACATGGTTTGTTTATTGCTATTACCATGGTACCCAACACATGAAACTAAAAAATGTGGTGTAAACTTTCATACTTCCTTGTGACTTTTGGTGACGAAGTAGGGAATGCAAGGCATGAGCAACTATACGATAGAATTATGCATAACACACGAACGATGATAATAGAATGTATGCAATTGGCTGAATAAAATGAATATGTATGACAATGAAATGAATTACGCACATGCAATGCACGAATATGATAAATGATAAATGCAAGAATGATATGTCCATTATGATGCCATGAAGAGATGCATGATGCAATCAAGGAAACCAGACATGGTGAGTTTGCTCCGTGTCCCTAATTCAGGAACCTAATGGAAAGGATCCAAAAGTTCACTATCTAGTGATAACTCCCGAGAGTAGTTTCATGTAACCCTACCGGCTTCTAGAGATATCATCCTCTTAGGTAACAAATACTGTGGCGGTAGGGACTAATAGCTACAATGCATCACCAAAAGAGGAAAACTCTAGATGAGGCTTCACTGTTATCAAGTGAGTTAGAGACCTAGCATGACCACAGATCGACCTCCATTCCCTATGGCTCGCACAGACCCGGGTATAGGGCCTAATGTCTCAAAGTCTATGCAAAAAGTGTAGGTGTCATGTGTGAACGGAGCAACCTAAGAATTAACCAACCCTACCTGCCAAGCAAACAAAAAATTCCTAGGTAGATACAACAAGTACATCACATGTTGTCTACCCCAGGATTCAATGGCATTAATTATTTCTAACTAAGAAGGTAATAGACACAAAGATACACACCAAGAGGTAATAACATGGCAAAGGTTATATACAAGTATGAAAAAAACAAAGGATAAAATAAATGGGGTTGAAGCAAAAACCACAAAAAGAATTGTAGCGAAATGAAACGATCATGAACGTGAGCATAACATAACGATAAAAGAGAAAAGGGAACATAAATAAAGAAAAAGTCACTATAAAATTGCACATTGATCAAATGTCTTAACTCTCTAACAATCTCCCCAGCGGAGTCGCCATCTGTCGCAACCTGGTTAACGACGGGACATTGAAAGAAAATAGAATACTCATTAAGGTGTCGCCATCTGCCCTTGCTTCTACATATCTCCAGGTGCAATGAGGAAATTAAACATACATAGTTCTTTAACAAGAATACTCATGTTTCTTTTTTGAAAGGTTCATTTTAAATGCAAACAAAAAGTCATTAAGGCATTGGACCTTGAAACGATGTTTTAATTCATTTGAAAAATAGTGAAGAGAACCATTAAGGTGTTGGACCTTGAAACGATCTTAAGTGATATTTGATGAAAAGAGGCTTGATTATGAATTGATTTTTTTCATTTTGGTTTTGTTTATTACTTTCCATTCATACTAAAAAAAACCAATTTCATGACACCAGTGACCGATTAGAACCAAGCCTTACGGATAAAAATGAAATTACCAACGATAAGTGAAGAAGATAAATGCTCACATAATCTCACAAAGGACCTAATAAGGGTACATAGATTACTTCAAAACCTTAAGAAAAACTAACCGACTGTTGCACAGGGTACAAGGCTAGCAAGAGAAATGATGTAGGAAACGATTCACGGTTCGATTCGGCAGCGCCTTGGCTTTGCTTTTTTTCCTTCTCTTCTTTCTCCTTTTCTGCGTTTTTCCTTTCTTTCCTCAGTTTTCCAACCCCTGAAACCCTTCGCCTGCATGGCTATTTATAGGAAAAGGCCATTTGGTGCAGGGGAAGGTCGCCCAAGCGAGCCAGTTGCTTAGGCTTGAAGGTATCAGCTCGCCCAGGCGAGCTAGTTACTTAAGGCTGAACCTTTCCCATGGCCCAGGCGAGCCAGATGCTGGCCGGGGCGAGTTTAAGTCAGAAAATTCCATGAAATTATCATTTTCCCCCCTCTTGATGGCTTTTGTTTCTAGAAATGACAAACAACCATCAAAACCCGGCATGACCCCTTGGCCTTGCACTGTAACTAATGCCAAACATTGTAATTCGATTAGCAATGATCAAAACATCACATCCGAAGGATAAAACATTATACCCAAATGAAATTAGGGTCTGACACTTTGTGGCGAATGTAAGTGCATATGCTGTATGAAGATTTTGATGATGCCAAAAGATTAAAGCTATTCAAAGTTTATTAAGTCAAGATCAAGAGATCAAGAGAAACGATTTGCAATAGTCCTTTATATGTTAAAAGAATCTTTTAAAAAGGTTGCAAAGGTGTTGCAACCTACCCTTCAACGGGAGGGTGATGCGAGGCTCACGGGTGCGTCTTCCAAGGGAGGAAAACGCACGGAGTCACCACCAACGTTTATTCGAGGAAAACGTTAGAAAAACTGAAACATGTGGTCTACGAACTTTAAGTGTGAAAGGTTCAGGAGTTGTTTTTACGCATGGGGAAGGTATTAGCATCCCACGCGTCCATCACAAGGGATGGTAGCCTTCAATCAAGTATGAAATTATGACTTAAAAACTATGTATTTTCTCTTTTTATGTTTTTTTTTTCTTTTATGTTCCTTTTGTGTTTTTTATGTTTTTTTTTTACTTTTTTGTGTTTTTTTTATGTGTTTTACTTTTTTGTGTTTTTTATATTTTTTACTTTTTGTGGTCGACAAGGGTGTTGCCCTCGCTCCTACGTATCCTCAATTGCGCTGAGGAAATCAGACCTACGTAGTTCTTTAAGAACTAAACGTTGGATAATTTGTTTTTATCTTTTTTCGTAAGATAGATTTTAACCGAACAAAAGTCATTTAAGGCATTGGACCATTAAACGATCTTTTGATTTTGAAAGGAGAGAAACGTTAAGGCATTGGACCATTAACGATCTCTTGGTTGTGAAAGAAGAGAAACATTAAGGCATTGGACCATTAACGATCTCTTGTTTTTTTGAAAAGGGGTGGTCGACAAAAACGGGGCTTTTGCTCCTACATATCCTCAACTTGTGGTGAGGAACTCAGACCTACGTGGTTCTTGAGAAAAGCAGTAATGTTATGTATTGATTTTTTGCTTTTGAACGATCCATGTTAACCGATAAAAGCAAAAATGACTGTTTAAGGTGTTGGACCTTAAAACAGTTTTAAGTGATTTTTGTGAACAAAGCTTAATTTATGAGTTGATTTTAGCCTTAGTTTCACTTTGGTTATTAGTCAATTGATTCAAGGAAACTTTCAAAGAAAAATGTTCGATTGATTTTTTTGATTATTTTATTCAAAGATATTTTGATTAAAAATATTTTGATTATTTTATTATATTTTTTCAAAGATATAACGATCGGTTGAATTTTATTTTAACGATGATTAAATGAGATTACAACACAAATTATCGGTTGAAATTCATTTTATCAATTATTAGGTGAGATAACGGCTTAAATAAATGGTTAAAAGCTCGTTAAAACCGGAAGAAAAGAAAACTGAAAGTGAACAAGATGAAGATGAAAACAAACTAAATGAAAAATGAATTGAAAACCTCGGATTCGAAAAGTTACCAGTTGAAGACCAAAGAACGAACGAAGAACAGACGAAGACTGATGAAGAACAACGAAAAATCTTCACGGAATTGCTCACGGAAACATCTCGGAAGTGTTATGGAAGCACCTCGGCTTGAATTTTGTTCACGGAATCACGTTTTTTCACTCAAAACACCTGAAATACACAACAAAGAGGTCAGGGATAATTTTACACAACCCCTTCCCCTATTTATAGCCAAAATGGGGAGGAGGTTGCTGCCTAGCTCATCCAGGCTCACCCAAGCGAGCCCAAGCTTCCTTAGAAAGTTTCCTGATGCACCCCCAAATTACTAAGTTCACCCCCTTTTCGTATTTTACAGAAAAGTTACGAAAGCATTATTGAAGCATGTCGGACTTGATTTTCTTCTTTTTTCTCTTCCCTTTCACCAATTTTAAGTGAAATATGCTTACTCAGGGTTTCAGAAATGTTACGGAGATGCTTGCTGCCCAGCTTGCCCAGGCGAGCTGGTTGCTTACTCAGGAGGATTCCTGATGTACCCCCCTTTTACTAAGTTCACCCCCTTTTTCGATTTTTGTGTTTTTTGTTGTTTTCTTTCTGAAACGTCACAGAACTCGCGACGATGGCGTTAAGCTTTCCGAAGTGATCGATTGAGGTCTGTGTGCCAACAAACAATTGTTTTCTGGACAAAAATTAGGGCTTGGCAGTCTATTTACAGCCCCTCCACTTTGCTAAATGCACCCCATTTTCGTGCTTTTAGCTGGTTTCTTTCCAAAACTTCCCGGAACCTTATGGATTCCATGGAGATGGGTGTTAAACGTTTTGAAGTGGTCAAATGAGGGTAGCATGCCGACAAACAATTATCCTCGGACTAAATTAGGGTATGACAAAAGGTTTGACCTTAAAAGACTTAAGTTTTCAAATCTCTTATAAAGTTTTTTTAAAGTAATTTTACATCTTTTAAAATTATGTATTTCTCTCTTGTAATCGATTACCAGAGACTGTAATCGATTACTAGAAACAAAAAAAATGTTTTGTAAAACTTTCAGAAAAGTTTGAATATGAATTTTGAAAAGGTGTAATCGATTACAGGGCTTTTCTAATCGATCACCAGTCACAGAAGGTTTTGAAATTCAAACTGAAAAGACATGACTCCTCAAAAATTAAGTGTGTAATTGATTACCATATATCTGTAATCGATTACCAGTGAGGAAATTTCAAAAATAACTCTGAAAAGTTACAACTCTTCACAAGTTTTTGAAAGGTCACCAAAGGCCTATAAATATGTAACTTGTGTTCGAAATTCTTCAGAGTTTTTTAGAACATCATTATCCTATTCTCTCACAAGAAAACCTTTGGCCAAACATTTGCAATACTATTAAGGATTCTTATAAGTTCTTTAAGTTGTATCATTCTTCTCTTAAAGAGAGAAAAAACATCTTTTGTACTTGAAAAACAAACTGTTGTTAATCAAGAGGCAGGTCTGTTGATTTCTAAGTTTTCTAAACACAAGGGAAGGATATCCCTGGGTGGTTCAGAAGTTGTAAAGGAATTTATAAGTATAGTGGAAATCTTAAGTGGATTGCTTGAGGACTAGACGTAGGCACAGGGTGTGGCCGAACCAGTATAAAACTGAGTTTGCAATTCTCTCTTCCCTAAATTCTTTTACTTTATTGTACTTTAATTTTAATTTGCATATTTAAGGAAGCATCAAGTAAATTGTTCATTTCTTCTTTTTCTGCATATTTCTTTTAAAGAGAGAATTAAAATTTGTTAGGGGAAAATTTTTAAACTTAATTCACCCCCTCTTAAGTTATTGAGGCCACTTGTTTAACAAGTGGTATCAAAGCTTAATTTTTGTATAAAGTTTAGAAACTTCAAGAATAGTCATGGCCTCATCAAACTTTTTATTTCCCGAAGGAAACTCTATAAATAGGCATCCTATATTCAATGGTGTGGGTTATCATTACTAGAAAACCCGTATGCAAATTTTCATAGAGGCTATAGATTTAAACATTTGGGAAGCCATAGAAATTGGTCCTTACATCCTTACTATGGTAGTAGGAAATGCAACTATAGAAAAACCTAGGGAACAATGGGATGAAGAGGAAAGGAAAATGGTACAATATAATTTAAAAGCCAAAAATATAATTTCATCTGCATTAGGCATGGATGAATATTTTAGAGTATCAAATTGCAAGAATGCAAAAGAAATGTGGGATACCTTACAAGTAACCCATGAAGGAACAACAAATGTAAAAAGGTCTAGAATAAATACCCTAACCCATGAATATGAATTGTTTAGAATAAATACCCTAACCCATGAATATGCGAAAGAGATTCACACACATAGTAAATCATCTTGCCTCATTAGGAAAGATATTTCTTGTCGAGACCTGCCCTCCGACAGGGGCATGAAAAAGGCCTCTCGGATGGGCCAATGGTGAGTCTTCCATCGAAGAAAAACGCGTGGAGTCACCACTGACATTTATTCAAGGAAAACATCAGAAAAACCAAAAGACGATGGTCTGCGTACTTTGAAAATGAGGGTTTGGAAGTTGTTTATGCACGGGGAAGGTATTAGCACCCCGCACGCCCGTCACAAGTGACAACAGCCTTCAATCACGTGTGAAAATATGACTTCAAAACTATGTATTTTCCCCTTTTTATGTTTTTTTAATGTATTTTCCCCTTTTTATGGTTTTTTACTTTTTTGTGGTCGACAAGGGTGTTTCCCTTGCTCCTACGTATCCTCGGGTGCGATGAGGAAATCAGACCTACGTAGTTCTTTCGAACTAAACGTTGGTGAAATTGTTTTTATCTTGTTTTGCAAGATTGATTTTAACTGAACAAAAGTCGTTTAAGACGTTGGACCTTTAAACGATATTTTGATTTTTGAAAAGGGGAGAAAGTTGTTTAAGGCATTGGACCTTGAAACAACTTCTTGATTTTGAAGGGAGAGAACCGTTAAGGCATTGGACTTTTGAACGATCTCTTGATTTTGAAAGGTGAGAAATGTTAAGGCGTTGAACCTTTGAATGATCTCTTGATTTTTGAAAGGTGAGAAACGTTAAGGCGTTGGACCTTCGAACGATCTCTTTTGGGTGAGAAACGTTAAGGTGTTGGACCTTCGAACGATCTTTTTTGGGTGAGAAACATTAAGACGTTTGACCTTTGAACGATCTCTTTTGGGGTGAGAAACGTTAACGCGTTGGACCCTTGAATGATCTCTTTTAGGATCGACAAAAGCGGGGCTTTCGCTCCTACGTATCCTAAATTGCAATGAGGAACTCAGACCTACATAGTTCTTAAGAAAGCAAGAAAGTTATGCGGGGTGTTGATTTTAAACTTTTAAAAGGTTTTTTTTTTCACCGATAAAAGTAAAAAAACCGTTAAGGCATTGGACCTTGAAACGGTTTCAAATGACCTTTTTGTGGGCTGTCGCAACCAACCCTTCAGCGGGAGGGCGACGTGAGGCTCACGGGTGCGTCTTCCAAGGGAGAAAAACACGCGAAGTCACCACCAACATTTATTCAAGGAAAACGTCAGAAAAACCAAAATGCGGTCTACGAACTTTAAGTGTGAAAGGTTCGGGAGTTGTTTTTACTCACGGGGAAGGTATTAGCACCCCACGCGTCCGCCACAAGGGACAACAACCTTTAATTAAATATGCAATATCATGACTTCAATTGGTTTTATTTTCCCTTTTTATGTTTTTGTATTTTTATGATTTTTATGTTTTTTTTTACTTTTTGTGGTCGACAAGGGTGTTTCCCTTGCTCCTACGTATCCTCAATTGCGATGAGGAAATCAGACCTACATAGTTCTTTAAGAACTAAACGTTGGTTAAGTTGTTTTTATCTTTATTCGCAAGATAGATTTTAATTGAAAAAGATCATTTAAGGCATTGGACCATTAAACGATCTTTTGATTTTGAAAGGAGAGAAACGTTAAGGCGTTGGACTATTAACGATCTCTTGTTTTTGAAAGGAGAGAAACGTTAAGGCGTTGGACCATTAATGATATCTTGATTTGAAAGGAGAGAAACGTTAACGCATTGGACCATTAACGATCTCTTGGTTGTGAAAGAAGAGAAACATTAAGGCATTTGACCATTAACGATCTCTTGGTTTTTGAAAAGGGGTGGTAAAAAAAAGTGGGGCTTTTGCTCCTACGTATCCTCAATTTGTGGTGAGGAACATAGACCTACGTAGTTCTTGCAAAAGCGGTAAAGTTATGTGTTGATTTTATGCTTTTGAACGGTCCATGTTAACCGATAAAAGCAAAGACGACCGTTTAAGGCGTTGGAACTTAAAACTTTTTTAAGTGACTTTTTGCGGACAAAATTTGATTTATGAGTTGATTGTAGCCTTAGTTTCACTTTGGTTATTAGTCAATTCATTCAAGGAAACTATCAAAGAAAAATGTCCAATTTTATTTTTTTGATTATTTTATTAAAAGATATTTTGATTATTTTATTGTTATTTTTACCTTTTTTGATTAACCGAGGTTACAACACGAACAATCGGTTAGATTTTATTTTAACAACATCCAAACGAACTTACAACACAAATGATCGGTCGAAATTCATTTTAACAAATATTAGGTGAGAAAATGGCTTAAATAAACGATTAAAGCACATTTAAAGCGAAGGAAAATAAAACCGAAGGTAGACGAAATGAAAATGAAAACCAACAAAATGAGAAATGAATTGAAAGTCTCGGGTTCAAAAACTTACCGGTTGAATACCAAAGATCGTACGAAGAACGACAAAGAACGGCGGAAAA